>NC_081564.1:620728-647512 GCF_022355385.1 Mustela nigripes
CCCCCCTCCGGCTCTGCGGGCACCTGGGCGGGGCGCCCCCTCACGTGGGAGGCACCCTCCAGGGGTGTCTGCGCTTGTCCAACCTGGGCCTCACCACGGAAAAATGGGGGGGGGACTGCTGCAGCCAAACCCGACACGTGGGCCGAGGGGCAAGCTCACCGTCCCGCCCGAGCTGGAGGCTGGGTGGGGGTGGGCGCTTACTGGGGGGGTTCTCCCAGGCGCTGCAAGTACTGCTCACGTGGGATGTGTGCAGAAGGGGGACGGACTGCCCCTTGCCCCTTGCCGGAGAGGGAGCGACTGAAGCAAGTTTCCAGGCCTCCCACTACCCAAAACCAGCAGCGCGCCCACTGTCTCCGTGTGGCCCCTGCCCCTCTCAGGCAGGCGGTCGGCTGCAGGCTCTCAGCCCGGGGACCTCTCCGCTGCCGTTCCAGGCACAGCGCTCCCTCGTCCCTCTCCCAGATCAGGCTGCTCAGATTTTAGGGTAGGGCAGCCCTCCTGAGACCAGAGCTCCAGACCCCAGAATGCACCCTCACTGAGGCCCCAGGGCTGCCTGGTTCACATTGAGACAGCAGGTTCTGCTGCAGGGGTTACTCCCCACCGAGTGTTACTGGGGAGCAGGAACTGATGGGAAGGGGCGGCTGGAGAGTCGAATGAACTTCCTCTTTTGTCAACCGGGGACCGCCTGGGAAAAGGAGGAACACTCAGGTGGGGAGAAGCTGTTTTCTTCCCTCGACTCCTACTTAGCAAGTGCACTAGGTCCAGGCACTGTTTGTGAGGCTGTCGTGAGGACACAGCCCTTTTGGAAGTGGGGGAGAACGTGTCCGTGACCGTGGAGCCCGACAACATAGTATCTAATGATAACACGAAGCTAACTGAAGGGAGGGGTCCCAGAATGCCTCTGAGTGCAGATCTGAGCTGCGAGCTGCAGGATGAGAAGGAGCTGGTAGTGCACAGGACCGGGGAACCATGTTTCCCTGCAGAGAGCACAGCCCATGCAAAGGCACTGAGGCAGGGTAACATTTGCTGGACTATGTGGAAACTGAAGGGAACACAACAGATGAGCTCTGGAAGGTGCCCCCTTGCTCACTGAGGAAGTGCTGCCCTGGGCCATGCTGGGAGAATGGTCCGCTGTACCCCCCATATAGGGACTTGGGCTTTCAGTTTGTATCACTCTGCCCCTTGGAGGGCCTAGGGCCCCAGTGTGGGGGGGGGGGGGCAGGGAGGCGGGTAGTCTGGGTGCCCGTTGCCAGGGCTGCCACTGATGATCATTGGAAAGGCACCTCGACAAGCTTTCAGACACAGGGTTGGGGCTCTCAGGCCCCAAAACTGTTAGCCTTCAGTCCATCCCGGCCCCATGAGGCGCTCTCTGTTCCGGCCCTCCCTAACCCTCTCCTAGCCTTCCCGGGGTGGGGCCAGGGTTCCCCCCTGCCTCTTCCCATTCCAGGTTTTGTTAGGAAAACTCTGACTCCTTCAGCATCATCCCTTTTGAGTTGTAAGAACCTCGTTAGGAAGACAGAAACGGATCCAGACTGGTCCCTCCGTATTCCCGCTATCCTCATTCCCACCTGAGGACAGAAGGCCAGAAAATGTGGGCATTGGAGGGTGCCCCAGGATAATATTTCAAGATTCACTTGGGTACAGGCCCTTGGGTCCAAGGCCTGTTCTGAGGGCAACTTCCAGGCTCCATACCTGCTCTGTAGGGCGCAGAGACCCGCCTACACCCAGCCTGGGGCTTCCTATGGGCCCTTTCCTGTCGCCCCTCCCCCCACCTCCTAGAACAATGCGTGCCGGGCAGGGCTGTCACAGAGCCAGACTGTCCGTCCCCAGCTTCCTCCCACAAGATCAGGGCAATGGATCCCGCTTCTTTGCCTTGGGTTCCCTGCTCCAAAACAGGGCTGGAGGTGCTGCCTCTGCTCCCCGCAGTGGGTGGTCTGAAGATTCAGCGAGTTCCCCAGCTCTGAAACTGTCAGTCACGTGGGACTGGGAGTTTCCTCGGCGTGCATCTCTGGGCCTGCCCCAGAGTTTCCCACTCATCTGGGTCCTGAAAATTTGCATGTCCAACGAAGGGGCTGCAGGTCTGGGGACTGCACTTTGGGGACCACGGTGTCCGGAACTACGACAGCACATGGCACACAGTAGGGCTTACAGATGCGTGCCCCCTCTGTAGCCACCCGGGTCCCTGAGCATGGGATCCCGCCCCTCCCCCGCGTGCCCCCCCACACCCACACTCAGGGCCGGCCTCTTGTGGACAATGAAATCCTCCCTCTTCTTGTTGCCCTAGTTCTGGGCGCCTCACTAGCTCTCTCCCAGGCCCCTGGGGTTTGGTTCTGCGCCTGCGGCCAGCCCAGGTCTCTCCTGCCCCTTCATCCTGTCGCTGAGGACCCTCCTTCCCACCAGGTGGGACCATCAGGTACCATAAGGGCAGAGGGTCCCTGCCTTCAGACGGGAAGCCCACCGGAGAGAAAACCTCTCCACCCCCAGCCTGCCCTGGGCCCTCGCTGTGGCTGGAAGCCCAGCCCTCACCTGGTCGCCTTGCCCAGCACAGGGCCTTCCCCTGCTTGGCCGATAATTAGTGGCTTCCAGGATGGCCGGTCAGCCCCATCAATCTTCACCGCTCGGTTTTCCTTTAGAGAGTCACTGTTCTTCTCCAAGACTCTGAGCAAAGTTAATTGACGTGAAATTCTATTCAAAATTCAATTTGCTCTCACAGATCCAATTCAGGCCCTATAAATCAGCGGGGCCGGCTGCTCCTTTGGGGTTCAGACTTGCTTTTTGCTTGCGAAAGCCAGGAGAAGAGTGCCGGCCAGCAGGCCAGCCCCGGTGGCGCATCTAGGAGCCAGAGGTCAGCTCCTCCGTGCGCTCTGCTGTTCATCCCACCTCCTTCTGGTAAGAGCACTTCAGGGTCCTCTGGATACTTAGACTACTTCCATGGACACCCCCTACCCCCAGCCAAGGAATGGGCAGGAATGTCAGCTCCCGCTGGGCTAATGCTGCCTAAGTAGCAGTCCGCAGAATCTCTGAGACTTACAACGCCAACTTTGTTTTTCTGACTCCCAGGGCTGTAGGTTGACCTGAGGGGTTCTGCTTCAGACTGTGGGTCAGGTTCAGGTCTCTTTCTGGGACCCAGGTGGCAAGAGGTGAGCTCCCTGGGGTATTCTCCGTGCAAGACTCGGAGGGCCAAGCCGAACACACAGGCACACTCAAAGTCTATGCTGTAGGCCTTTGCATCTTGTCTGTTTACAGGCAGTGCAAGGCAAGTCGGGTGGCCAAGACCATTGTAGGTAGGGTAGGAAGCTGATGCCTGCCCCTGGGGCGGGTTGGGGGGCTGGCCCTACAGGCTCCCACAACAGGAGATGAATGTGGTTCTTGATGGAGAGGAAGTGAGCATTTGGGGACTATATTTCTATTGGGCACAGCCTGTTCCTAGAATTACAATCTGTCTTCGGGACAGTGTCCACGACATTGATAGTTGGAGGGCTCCCATCCCCGATGTGCCCTTTCCCCTGGTTCCTGCTCCTTGGTTCCTGAGCCTGCACCTGCCCTGGGGGCTACCCACATCCTGCCCCCATCTGTCCACACCTCCCTCTTCATCAGCCCCGGCTCTGATGTCACGAATTCCCAGAGGCCGGTTGGTGGCCTCACGCTGAGAGGGTGCACGCCTGGGGGGCTGGTGCGTGCTCGGGCAGGCAGGGGTGGATGCGGGACCAGGGTTCTCCGGAGAGCCTGCAAGGCACCCGGGTCTGCCGCGGTTGCACTCAGACTTAGGACGCATGGTCCCCCGACCCCACGCCAGCGTGGGCGCCTCCAGGCCTGTAGCTCAGGGGCTCCTGCCCGTCTCCTTCCAGCACTGGGTCCCGATGAAGCAGGATAGCTGTGCCGTGTGGGTGGAGGGGGCGAGAGGGCGGCTCAGGAGCCTGGGTTTGTCTCGACCGTGTCCGCAGCTGCCGCTCCACTCCCCTAAGACATGCCCACACCCAGAGAGCTGTCCCTACCGCCCGGTCCGTCTGTGGTGGAAGGCCGGCTCTGGGGCCCCAGCCCACAGATGGTGCCTCGCCACCTGAGGCCTCCCCACCGCGGCACCCTCTCCCACCATCCTGGTGCCCGCTCTGGTTCATGAGCACGTCCGCCCGCTCCAGAAGGGCGGCCTTGGGCCCAGCTCAGCGCTAGCACAGAGCAGGGGGATATGTAAGCAAGCTGTGGTTTGAGGGCTCCTCCCGGGAGGGCCGTGGGCATCCCAGCCTCCTGGCTGTCCTGGGAGCAGGGGGGCGGCCTGTGAGAAGGCCCGATCTGCTGGGCGTTTTCACGGCAGGGAGGTCCCCATGTGGGACCTGGTCTGAGCTGTGCTGACAGCAGAGCAGGCCTCCAGGAGGGAGGAGAGGCCTCGGGACAAAGCGCCTGGACTCACAGGGCTCTTCTCCTTAAAGGTGCCAGAAATCCAAACCTGAGCCTGCTTATTCCCCCCTGGAAATTCAGAGGTATATTGGGGCCTTGGGTAGGACTAGACTCGTGAGACTGGCTTCACCGGGGGAGGTGAGGGCAGCAGCAGTGGCCGCCGGTGCGGTCAAGGGCAGCAGGAAGAACACGGTGAGAGCCTCCCAAGGGAGCTCAGCCTGGCTGCACTGAGATCCGGGACCTGTGGCCTGTAGGACCGGGAGAGAATAGGTGTGTGTTGTTTCAAGCTGCGTGGTTTGTGGCCACGAGAAGTAACCGCCAGGCCCATGCCCTACCCGGCACCCCGACCTGGGCCCGGTCTTGCCGTGCCGGGGTCTGTGGGAGGGTTGGAAGCAGCCGTGTGCCCATTCTGAGCCCAGACTCAAGAGATGCTATGTGTCTCTGCCTGCTGTCCTGGGCCTCTGCCGTGGCCTCGAGGAGGGTATGACCCTGCTGGTCCCAGACTCCAGAGACCCATGCCGTGGCTGCACGGCCCAGGCACACCCACCCCAGCGTGAGTCTGACTGAGACGAATAGGCGACCTTCAGACATACGAAGCGTACGTACATTTTGTCCGAAGCTGCGAGGGTCCCAGCTGTTTGTTACTCAGCACTTTTGTGGACTAGCTCACAAGTGCAGGTGGGGTCATGGGTGACGCAGCGGGAGGGACCTCGCATCGCGGCTCTGAGGGGGCCTGGGTGCCTTCAGGCATGGATGGCGAGGAGCCTGCCCCACAGGGACTGAAACCTTTCCGCTCTGCCGGGCCAGGCTGCAGGAACAAGGCGTTGGCGACTTTCAGAACATCTGTGGTGTGCAGCAAGAGGGTGGTGATCTCCAGAGGCACAGACCCGGCCCCCCAGGACCCGCGGTCGGCCAGTGGGGGCGAGTACTTGGCGAGTCTTTGCCCTCCAGGTCACCTACTCCTTGTATTTATCAGTTTCCGCAGCATAGAAGGGTTTCGAGGCCACTGCTGAGGGGCTGTGGACATGAGGTCCGCGAGTGTGTCCGAGAAGGGGAACACGATATGGACGGTAGCTGGAGGGGAACGTGGGGCCAAGAGCAGTTTCCTGCAGAGGAAGCTCGGTGTGGTAGTGTGCCAGTGATGCCCCTAACGGCTGTCCGTGGTTAGGAGCTTGTTGTTACCACATAGGGTCCCCAAGCAAACTCGCCTAGTCTTCACGAAGCTCTTCATTGTGACCAGTTTGTAAGAGCCACTCCGAGCTGTCCCTGCAGGGAAACTTGCATGTTACCCATGCAACAGTTGAGAAACAGAACATGGCGCACAGCGTCGGCTTTTGCTCTCCTTACCTGGTACCTCATAGACACAACGTGGCTGCTACAGCTCTGGTCATCAGGGGTCACTATGAAGGCCCACGCGGAGAAGAACAGCAGACTGGATGCCAGTCCCGGGAGTGCTCATTGACCAGAAGAGAGTCTCACGACCATTAATTGTTGTAAAGGTCTCTGGGAAAATGAAAATCTGGTGGTGTGGGGGGGTATACTATGACTGCCTTAAACCAGATGGGATTCATCATAAGGGCGGGGGAAGAGGCCCCGTCTGCTGTGGTCAAGGGCTTTCTGCTGCATATGGAACAGCATGCGGCTCTGTGGGCAGCAGAGGAGGGCATGTGTGGCTATTTGCTGGACAGTGAGCACTGTGTCCTCATGCTGACTTTGGTAACGGGACCCTGATTTTCTCTGGGGTAACTCTGTCCCATACCCATTGGGCAAAATTAGGGAAGTATTGACTCCATCTCTGGCTCCGGGTGTAAGCACATCCCCTAAGTTTTGCCGATGGAAAAATCCCATTTCCCTGTCCCCAGTGATTGGTCCAGGGATGGGTAGTCATGCTTGGAAGGGAAGGTCACTTTTTCCCTCGGGTTTTGGGGGCAGGCGGGTGTCGGGGCAGAGGGACTTCTGGCTGCCACCTCGCCATCAGAAGGGAGGGAGCACCTACTGGGGAATGGATCCCACATGGAGGGCAGCTGAGCAAGGAGACAGAGGGAACTGTTTCCTGAAGACATATTTAACTCCTGGATCCCACTGTACCTGAAGCCAGAGCTTCCCATGGACTTTACAGACACATGATTCAATACATTCCCTTTTTGCTTAAGCGAGTTTGTGTTGCGTTTTATGCCACAAGCACATCTTCCTGAAAGAATGCTGTCCAAGATGACCCTACTATGGTGCACACCCCAGAGCCGGATGGGACCTGTGCATTGAGGCTTGGTACTCCTCCATAGGCTCCTGGCTGCCCTCTGTCAGGGCTGATGCCACCAATCACCTGCTCAGGGCAGGCAGCCGCCCCCAGGGGT
Organism: Mustela nigripes; assembly: GCF_022355385.1. Taxonomy (NCBI): domain Eukaryota; kingdom Metazoa; phylum Chordata; class Mammalia; order Carnivora; family Mustelidae; genus Mustela; species Mustela nigripes. Next base: position 627,475 of record NC_081564.1, read on the forward strand.
GCAGCCCGGCAGCCGTCAGGCACGTCCTGTGGCGCGTGGTGTACCCGGCTTTCTGAGCTTTCTGAGAGTGTACGCTTTCAAGAGCATACCTAAGGTTATGGGAAACCCGCAGAGACGCAGGACAGCATCTGTATTTGTCAGCTTCTTTCCCAGATGCCCAGCCTCCAGGTGGATGAAGGCAAAAGGAGGGTGTCCTGGGAGGATGCGGGACGGGCACCTGCTGAAGGAGGCAGGCGCGAGCGCACCGCAGGGGCGGGACTTGGGGCCACGTGCCCTTCCCACTCGGTCGCTGTTCCCGCTCCACTGCTCACTCACCACTGCCGTGATGGACCAGGGGACGCTGTGGTGACCTGCTCTGGTCACCAGCCCCTCGGTACGGTTTATTTCTTGCCCACATGCTGGGAAGAGGGTGGGGCTCTTCTCCACGTCATCACTTAGGGTTCCTGGCACGTGGAGGGTCTCTTATCGCCCCTGCTGAGACGTAGAGCCCCAGAGGGGACACGTGGTAGAGTGGCGTTGGGGGCCCGCAGCTACAAGACCGGGCCTGGAAAGGGAGGGCACGCCAGTATTTGTCAGTGGCGGATATCTCCGCAGCAGTGTGTGGACATGACCTGACGCACACAGGCTTCTTGTCCTCGCGATGTGACTCTCCAGACCCCTGCACAGGAGTCCTGTTTGCCGGCCTCTCGGAAAACACGCAGGGCTGAGTCTCGGGTTAACTCAGGTTAGCGTTACCCTGAGCACCCACTCTGTGCTGAGCCCTCCACGGGAGACATCGGACACCATCCCTGTCTAAGCCCCAGAGTCTCTATTTCAGATTCCAGACCCGATCTGAGTTCGGCTGCTGTTCTCTTGTTTGGCTGGAGGAGGAGGCATGCCCAGTCGCTGAGACACCTGCAGGCAGACGAGACCTCTCCTCTGCCGTGGTCCCCACCCGCCCTCGTCTCTTGCGGCCGTGTGCTCCACCCTCTGTCCCCTGCCTATCTGCATGGGCGTCTGCGGCGCGGGATGTCCCTGTGGGTCTGCTCAGGTGACCTTTAGTCCTTGCTCCAGGTACTTCCAGAGAGTTCCCCAAACAGTGACAGCCTGATCCGAGATGACCTGTAGAGATTCAGGCTGAAAACCGTCACTCCGAACAGGCTGGAGAGCCCGAGTGCTCGCGCTGCTGGACTCCTGCAGGGGCCCCCGGAGTGGGTGTATGTAGCGACCCTGGGCTGGTGGGACACTGCTGTGAGGATGGTCGAGCTGCCCCCTGATACCAGGTCTTCCTTCTCCTCCTCACCCCGCTTGCCGTCTTCAGAGCTCGCCTGGCACATCTTCCACTTATCACCAGCTCTGGGCCATCGAGCAGGGCCCTTCCCGTGGTGAAGGACCCAAACTCAACCCACTCGGCTTGGGTAACAGGACAAGATGTCACCGGTGTAGCCTAGGACGGTGAACATAGCTTGACCTGGGGTTTCGAACAATGCCCCCAGGACCCTGTCTCCCTCCGTCAGTCCTGCTGTCCGCTGTGTTGGCCTTGTTAAGTAGCCAGGCTTATACTTGCGGCGGCAACATGTCCCTTGACTGAATCTCCAGGACCTCACTCTCTCAGAGCAGTTACTCCAGCAAGACAGTCCCTCCAAAATCCCAGGGCTCACTGTCCCTGGACTTGCGTGGGCTGTTTGCCCACGTCTGATCAAACACCGACCCAGGGGAGGATAACAATGACAGGAGCAGTGAGCAGTTACTAGTGCTTGCCAGCTGCAAAGGCACTAGATTTCTACCTGGACATTTCACTAACGACTCAACAACATCAATTCTTTCTTATTTTTATTTTTCTTAGGATTTTATTTATTTATTTGGGAGAGAGCATGAGCAGCAGGAGGAGCAGAGGAAGAAGGAGAAGCAGACTCCCCACGGAGCAGGGAGCCCAACATGGGACTCAATCCCAGGACCCTGCGATCATGACCTGAGCTGAAGGCAGATGTTTCAGCGACCATGACCCTGGCATCCCCATCAATTCTTTTTTAATCCTCTTTTCATAAATGAGGACACTGAAGTACATGAAGTTGAGTAACTTGGCCAGTCACATAACTTTTATTCACGAACCAAACTTTGAACCTAGACATACGGCTCCTACATCACCACCGTCACCATCACTATCAACTCCACAACCATTAGCATCATCACCACGATCACCACCATCATTATCATCAACACCACCATCACCACCATCACCCTCGCCATCACCACCACCACCACCATCACCAGCATCACCAGCATCACCAACATCACCACCACCATGACCATCACCACCACCATCACCATCACTAACAGTGTGATTTAGAGTGAGGGCTCCTAGCTACCACCACCACCATCACTACCACCAAACCATCACTGCCATCATCTCCATCACCGTCATCACTGGCATCACCACCATCACCATCATCACCATCACCACCACCGCTTCCATCACCTTCATCATCTCCATCACCACCAACATCATCACCATCACCACCATCATCACCATCCTGAGAGGGAAAGCAGAGTTAGAGGTGCGGAAGTGTGAGCGGGCAGGGAAGATTTCTCTGGCCACAGGGATCTCCGGTGCAGGTGTCAGGCAAGAGTAATTACTGCATGAAGAGAGTCGGAGCAGGATGTTGGAAACATCAGAGCTGGGACAAGCCTTTGCTGCAGGATCAGTATGTTGGTTCCAGGCTCACCTTCCCTAGAGTACCACTTAGCGTGATGTGGAGACGTGAGGGCAGTTGGGGGTAATTTGTTGAGTTTTCCTCCAGGAAGGCAGAATTAGATGTGGGGTAGCCCCACTCTGGATGCCCACAGAGGGGTGGGAGTACTGAGGTGGGGAAGAGCTCCCAGCCAGGCTGACAGACACCCAGTCTCCTGCCTGAGGCTTCTCGGCTGGTAGAAGGCAGCCCTGTGGGGTCAGGAGGAGGCAAGGCATGTGTTCTGGGGCACACAGCTGGCTGGCCCCAAGACGGAGCACCAGGGTGGACATGCACAGTGCTCCTTGGCTGGCTGAGCCTGCAGACAGCGCCACGCCCCCGCCCCAGGGGGGCCGAAGGCTCAGACTTCTGCTAAAGAGGCCAGTGTTTTGCCTTCGGGGATCTCCTGTGTGTCCCGACACTTCCACAGCTGGAGAAAGGCTGATGTTACCAGGAAAGACTCTGGGGGCCCTGATGGTACAGAAATGGAGGACACTCAGTGTGGGGGCGTCTTGGGCACTCGTCGCCATGGACACGGAGACCAAGGCCCCCGGGGGCTGACTTGTTTGAAGTCATACCAGGTAGGTTGGGTGGATCCAGGGACATTAGGAGCCAAAGGACGTAAGTTAGGACCCACAGCGAAAACCCCAAGCCAGTCCAGCATGGGTAAACACGGGACTGTGTGAGTTGGTGCAGCACGTGGACACGCGGGGGGCTGACTTCGGTGTGCTTTAATCTAGAAGCCAACCCCGATCACCTTTCCTGATTGTTGGCCAGGATTTCCTCCTCCCGCTGGCAGGAGCATCACTGGTTTGACTAAGGTTATCTGCCAGTACCTGGACCAACCTGTTCAGATCATGGACCGGGGAGGAGGGGGGTACTGGGGAATGGCACATGCTGACTGGCCAGGTCTGGGTTTGGCCAAGGGGAGATTAGGGCCCCGAGACTGTGTTCATAGGGGAAGATGCTCATTAAAGCAGGCCGAGGTGCCATTAGCAAAAGAGCTGGGAGGCAGGAGACAGAGAGAGAGCTCCTGTACCCCCCCCGAGAGAGACTATGGTGGCCCCCACAAGTGCACGGGGTGGGGGGTAATGCTGTCTGCCCCTCCCAGCGGAGGCTCCTGGCCTCGAGCAGCTCCCTGCCACCTGCACACTCTGGGTGCTGGGCCAGGAGCCTGGCCGGGGGTCCTGGGGGAGTGGGTGGTCAGCCCGCCAGGCAGCCCGTGTGTGCACCGAGCTTTTCCATGGCAACAGCTGGACCAGATGCCTGCTCATCTCAGCAGCCACTGGGGAGCCTCTGCAGGATGGTGAGGCCACACCCCGCGTCCTGAAGAGGATGGGCACGGGGTGGGGGACATCCGGAAGGGACTCCAGGGAGCGGCAGGCAGGGCCGGGCCAGGGCTTGGGTTCCCCAGGCTGACAGGTGTGGTGGCTCAGAGCAGTTTTGAGGCCAGACCTGACGTTTTCTGGTTGAATGACCTCAAACGCTAGTAGTCTAGGTTTTAGTTTCCTCACCAGCAGGACACAAATAATCGTGCGCATGTCCTACGGCTGGGGACAGTCACAGGTTAGTGACATGGAATCCAGGGGACCTCCTGCACGGGGCACCTGGGGGCGGGGGGAGGAGAAAGCGACAGGGGATGTCCGTGGGGCAGAGGGACGACTGAGGTCAGATATTCCAGGCACCCCAGGAATCTCCCCAACCTCACGTCCATGCAGGCCGCTCATTCACGGGGTCTGCTCCGGGCTGGGTGCTGCCCTCCCTGCTGGGATGCACAGAGACTGCACAGGGACCGTGCCCAGGGGGGAGTCTGGGGGCAGCTGGTGTTGGTGGTTCTGTGAGAGGCAGCCAACTGTGACGTTGAGGGAGCCCAGTGCACACAGGACCGCTGCTTCTGATCCCAGGCCAGTCTGGGGTCCTTGAGACCCCCACCGACAGCTGACTCCCACAGCCCCGGAACTCCCTGAGAGCTGTTGTGCTCACTGCCAGGGTTTACTGCAGGGAAGGGAAACAGGTTAACATCAGCCAGGGGAAGAGCACGGGGCAGGAGCAGGGGGTCCCCAAAAGCGTTTCTCTGGGATGGTTCCCGTGGGGCCATGGACAGAGTGGGCTCCCCAGCTCTGACGTGTGACAGCACGCACTGGTCCTGCCAACCAGGGGCCCCCAGCCTGGTGCCCAGTCTTTATGGGGCCGTGGGGGCTGCTGGTGTCCAGCTCCTCCCAGGGTGGACGCCGTGTGGCCAGAAGCCCCAGCGTGACCTGTACACGGACTCCGAATGGCCGGGTTCGGGCAGCCAGCACTCCTGCGGGACAGGGCGCTCTGGGCCTGTGTCCCTCCCAGGAACCGGCAGAGGCCAGGCTCAGCTTGGGAGCGGACCCTCCACCACACCCTCTGCAATGCTGGTCTGCTTTCCCAGGCGCCTCTCTTGGTCTGAGCGGGGAGCAAACAGGGGGTCACTGTGGCCGTGGCCAGCACCATTATCTGCCCCAGCAGCATCCTTCCACGGGCAGAGACCAGTGCCTCTAACCGCTGGCAGTGACCACTGGGTCCCGCCGCCATGCCTCAGGCCTGGGTGGGGACTGCGGACACACGTAGTGACCCCGTGGTGTGGACCGTCCTAATGCCCAAGGGCTGTGTTGCACGTGCGCTCATTCCAGGCTCGGCCCGAGCTCCTGCTTTTGTGTGCGGTGCTCACGCTCGCTCCTTCCCCCGCCCGGCTCGGGCGCCCGCTGTGTGCCCGTGTTCTGGGCCCTGGGCTGCAGCGGCGCACAGCTGGCCTGCTCTGCGTCCTGTCAGGTGCCAGGGAGAGAAACAGGGACTCCTGCAACAGGTGAGGGCATGGGCTGCAGGAAAGTCAGCTCACAGCGGAGCTGGGACATCTCGTCCCACCTTCTCTGCCCTGGGACAGGCCATTACACCAGCTCCCAGGGGCTCTGGCCTTAGAACTGGGACTGCATCACGCCGTGGGCTTTCCCAGGCCACCTGCGTGCAGACGGCGGGTCTGCGGCTGCTCAGCCTCCGCCGGGCCGGGCGTATACCACTTCCCATACACAAAGGCAGGAGGCCTGCTGGGGTGGCGGGGCGGGGGATGGGGGTGTTGGCGTGGGGTTGGATGGGCCCTTCTCATCCTCCCCGGGTCCAATACACTCCCTCGGAGACCCTGTCCTTGAACTGTGGTCAGCACTCACCTGCAGGTGAGGCCCGAGGGTGCCCCTGTAGGGAGGGACAAGGGACAGAGGAACACAGGAGGGCCTTGAGGGTGTCCTACTGGCCTCAGCAACCAGGAAAGAGTGGCCCTGTCTTGAGTGAGGGGTGCGGGGGTTTGGGGAGGCTGGTTTGGGGTACTGAGTATGTTTCCTGGGGCCACAGTAGCAAAGCACCACACCCCCAAGGCGAGGCGGCTTCAACAACAGAAGCTCATTCCGTCTCCACGGGGCGGGGTGGGGGGGTGGGGCACAGTCTGAGATCAAGGTGTCTGCAGCGCCTGGCTCCCACTGGGTGGGGGAAAGGTCCTTCAGGCCTGGTGCAGTTTCTGGTCCCCAGCACTACCCAGTCCCCAGCCCCTCCACCTCCCTGGGGCACAGGAGGCCAGGGGTGGACTTTGCTCAGGAGGAAGAATGTAACACCAGGTGGTCACAAGAGTAACAAGAGCACAGCAGGGGGGCGGGGGTGGATGAACAGCCGGCTGGGAGTGCTCAGTCTCCCTCCTGCCCTAGAGGCTGGGCATCACCGAGCAGGCTGTCCCTGCGGAAGACCACCTGGGGCACAGCCGAAGTCCCCACTCACTCATTCATCCGCTCAGCCCCACCGCTCAGCCCCAGGTGGGACGGAGGGTGCGCGGGGGGGGGGGGGGGGTCAGGCCCTGTCCGGGGCTCTGGCAGCAGCAGAGACCAAGGTGCCAAGAGCCCTCCCCACTTGGGGCTTTCCTGGGGGCACCTCTGGGACAGGAAGTGGCCCTGACACGTGTCTCCAAGAACATCCACCAGACACACGGAGGGAGACAGAGTCCCCTGGGAAGACCTCAAAACCCCAGGGACGCTGGAGCCTCTGGGGGTGACACAGTGGGGGCCAGGCGGGGCTGGGGAGCATGCCTAGGCCTGGGCACCCTGGGGTCTGGGAGCAAGAGAGGAAGGCGTCGCTGAGAGTGGACAGGAGGCAGGGGTCCCCAGCCACTGCCCGGGGAGCAGCGAGGTGCCGTCTGCCCAGGGAGTGAGGGGGACAGGCCCGGGGGAGACAGGCCGGCGGGGGTGGGGGGTGCAGCCAGATGAGAGCTCAGCAGCCCTTCTGCCGCAGACTTTAAACATCCATTCAGAGTTCAGTGAGTGGGGGTAGGGAGAGATAGTTCCATTTCCTTTAACTTTTCAGGTCTTCCCCAAATGTTTATTTTTTGTTTTTATTTTATTTAAAAGATTTATTTATTTATCTATCTGAGAGAGAGCACGAACAGGGGAGCAGCAGAGGGAGGGGGCGGAGCAGGAGCCCGATGCGGGCCTTGATCCCAGGACCCTGAGACCATGGCCCGAGCTGAAGGCAGAGGCTTCACCAACTGAGCCCCGCGGGTGCCGCCCCCCAACATTTCTTAATCAAAACTTTTAAACACACAGAGAAGTTGCAGGACCGTCCCGTCCAGGGCAGACCTGCATCCCCTCTGCCCAGGACTGGGCCAGCGCTTCCCACCCACCAGGGGCCATGCCCCAGGGGCTGAAGACTCCGGGAGCCTGTCCTCCCTGTTCTGAGGCCGGAAGTCGGAGATGAGGAGCTGCAGGCCATGGCTGCCTCTGGTGGCCCCTGGTGTCCTCGGCCCGTGGCCGTGGCCCATGTCTGCCTGGCCAGCCCGTGCCGTCCCCTCTGTGTGTCTCCTGTAAGGACACCTGTCCCTGGATTTGGGGCCCACCCTGATCTAGGGTCACGACAGAATGATGTCACAAAGGCTCTTTTTCCGGATGAGGTCCATGTCCCTGATGGACACCTCTCTTCAGGACTTCTCCCCCCTGGTTTCTTCCCAGCCCAACTGCTCCCCTCAGACCGGAGGATGCAAGCCCGGCTTCCAGCTCCTCGGAACAGACCCGGCCCTGCGTGCCCTGAGGCAGGATGGGCGCGCCTCGGGCCCCCGGGGGTCCATGCGTCCCCCACCTCAGCAGCACTGGCAAGGCTCGGCAGGGAGACAAAGCTGGGGACCCAGAGGAAAAGGAAGGACCAAGGCAGCCTCCCTTTTCTGCAAAGACATGGGGCATGGAGCCCATGGACCATTGGGGCACGCGGCCTCGGGAGATGTTCTCAGGCACCTAAAACGATGCTGGAGGGCATCGGGATTGGAAGCGGTCCCCACAGCGGGCTTCCCCGCTGGCCAGCTGATCAGCATGAGCTTCATGTCTCAGAGCAGCACCCCTGCTTCTCCCGTTTCTGGGTCAGATGTCTGAAGTCCATCCATGTGTGGGCTGGTTCCCTCTGGAGGCTCCGGGGACGGATACCCCAGGCCCCCGGCTCTGGCCTCTGCCCTGCTCCTGGGCTCTGCTCCCCCCACCCCACCCTCTGCTTCTGCTGCTTCGTCCCCTTCCCTGACCGACCCTCCCACCGCCCTCTTGGGAGGACCCTCGTAGGGACACGACCCGCACCCCGTCGTCCCGGACAGTCCCCACCGAAGAGTCTTCATCAAACAAAGTCCCTTCAAAGTCCCTTTCGCCTTCTAATGTGGTGTCTTCACAGGTCTCGGCGGGCAGGACCCACTGTCCTTGGGGCTGTCCTGCCCACCACACCTGAGTGACACCGAAACCTGTGGGTTCCAGCGGGGTGTTTGGCAGACTTCTGATGTGTTGTGGGGTGAGCACAGCGGGTGAGGCTGGATGCTGAGGGAGGAGTGGCCGCTGGACCGCGGGCCCCACCCTTTACGCATCATGCAGGTGGACGAGGGTCCCGGGAGAGAGATCCAAGGGCAGGGCCAACCGTGTGCCATCCCACTGTGGGGGGCAGGTGGTCTGGGTGCCGATCCTGGCTCCATGTCGTACATGGCCTCAGAGGAGGGACTGACTTCGACGCATCTCCGTTTCCTTGCCTGGAGCACGGTCTACGTCAGAGTGGGGTGAGGGTCCCTGCACGAGGGTCCCGGCGTGGCACAGCGTGGCTCTAGGATGCCGCCAGAGACCCCCACCCGTGTGTGCTCCTCCCGTCCGCGTGGGGCCTGCCTCTTCCCTGGAACCCGCAGGCTTTGGCCTCGGCCAACACGGCAGGTGACGCCGGGGCCAACCACCGTGCAGCCCACGTGGGGACAGGCCACGGGGAGATGGCGGAGGAACCAAGGTCCTCGGCCCCCAGCTCCTCACCTTGGAAGTGGGCCCTCAGCCTAGCCGAGCTGCCCCAGGGACTGAGTCTGGAGCAGAGACAGGCGTGGTCACGGCAGGTTTGCAAGCAGAAGAAATGTGTGCGGTGGACTAAGCCACTGAGCTTGGGGGTGGCTTGTCAGGCAGCGACAGAAAACCCAGGTGCCTCGTGAAGTGGGCACGGAGTGAGCTCACGGTACGTGCTCGAAAGGTAAGTTCTTGTCGTTAGGATCAGAGTCGTCCCCGCTGTCGCGGATCGTGCGGACCCGAAAACACAGCAGGTGCGTTACTGACACTGAGTTCCTGCACCCAAGTCCTGCTGCGTCCTGCAACCCAAGTTCCTGCACCCACTCACGTGGCCAGGAGCCACGTGACACCAGACAGCCCTTCGTGGAGGCCGGAGCGAGCTCCTGCCGGCACCCGCATCCTGGGGGGCCTGGAATCGGGGCTCTGGATGCCGAGACCCACTTCTGGTCTAAGAACTGCTAGGAGGTTTTGCAGGGATCCTGTTCCCAGCATCCAGCTTTTCCTAAGAGTGTCTTGGAGCCTGGGGGAGGTGTTGTGTCCCCTTCTGCGAGGGTCTGCTCTCCCGGGGCCCTGCCCTCCCAGGCCCTCAGAGGGAAGCGAGGAGTGCTTCCTGCAGCCCCGAGCCCTCCGGGTGCCTCACTGTGCACCCCTCTGGGTTCCTGCAACAGAACCCCGCGTGGCACTGGGCTTGTGGACGGCGTGGGCATCCGCCAATGTGTCAGACCAGGGCAGGGGTCTCTCTGGGGGTGATTTTGCCCTCGGGGGACTGCCGGCAACATCTAGACACACTGGTTTTCCCACTGGTGTCTTTCCCCACGTCTCTGGGCTCCTCTGCCTCCCCCAGGAAAGGGCTCTCATGGAGACGCCGGGCCCACCGATCATCTGGGATAATCCTGTTTTAAGGTCAGCTGATTATTGGCTTTAATTCCACCTTAATACCCCCCACCGTGAAACCTAATATATTCATAGGTTCTGGGGATTACTGTGGCCATAAGGCCTCACTTTAACTTGATTACATCAGCAAAGACTTCTTCCAAATACAGTGACATTCACAGGTACTGGGGGTTAGTGCTTGGCCACATGGTTTGGGGGGCAGTTTAACCCCTGATAAGCCCTTAGATGAGTGCATGACACACCGTGAGGCGAGTGTGTGCTGGTTGGCCGGGCAGCCGCCTCACTGGCCCTGGCATCCCGCCGGGGACCAGGAAGGAAGCTGCCCCAGCCACGTGCCTGCTCACAGCCTGTGGCTGGGGCGGCTGGGGCGGGCTTCGAGGGGCTCCCCAAGGACAAAGGGGTTGCTCTGGGCCTGAAGCTCGTGTAGCATTTCCCCACCACATCCTGAAGGTCAAGGGTGACACAGGGCTGGCCCTGGTTTGGAGCGGGGCAGGTAGACCCGCCTTGATGGGAAGACAGCCAAGTCACACCGGGCCCGAGTGCGAGGGCACAGCGGGACAGGGCTGTCTTCGCGGCCGAGTGCAGGGGGATAGCCGGCGACCAGCACGGGTGAGCCTCACCCCATGCCCGGCCGGGATTTGTAAACTTTATTCTGAACCTCGGGAAGGTGTGCTACCGGCTGGCCTTGTCCTCACGGCCTACCCCCGTCTGGTGGGTGCACACGTGCGCACACACACACACGCTCACGCCTGCTCATGCGTGCACACAGAGACCCAGGATTTTCCTTATAAAGCCGTAACCTATAAAACCTCAATATCCACATTTATTCCATATAAACGGCTCTTGGCCCGGGCATCTAGCCACGTGCTGGTGTCATGCTGAGGTTGGGGGGCCCTCAGGCCTCTGCTGCGGCCCTTGGGGCAGAGAGAAGGCGGGGACCCCACACTGGTGTGTAGCCCTCCTCTCCGAGCAGCCCCTGGAGACGCCCTGCTCCCCCTGCCCCGGCGGTCCTGCCCAGGACTTACGATGGGGCTGGAGCCTCTGGCTTGTCCCTGGACACTCCCGGGAGGCCGGCTGCTGGGGCTCCTCCGCACATCTGCAGCCAGCGCTTCCAGGGGAGTCCTGGCTTCGCTCTCCCACCGTCCCTGTGAAGACCTGCCCCTGCTGCAGGCCCGTACCCGCACTCCTCCGAGGAGGGCAAGTGGCTTCAGGGGCAGGCGGGGGAGGCAGGGGTTCCCAGGTCTTGGGTCCCATGTGGGTCTGCATCCTGGCAGAGTGGGAGGTCGGAGAGATAAGCAGTTCTGGGGACCTCTTCACCCTCTCCCAGAATAAACGTCAGAGTCCTCAGGAGTGACTTTGGAGGCCTGCCCGAGGCCCTGGGCCCCCTCACACTGCAGGTCAGATGGTCCCTTAACCCCACCCACGCAGGCTAAGGAGGGGAACCCTGATGGCCAGGGCTGGCCAGATGCGTGCCCTTACCTGGGCCTGGGGCCTGCATCCTGGGGGCAGGGCCCGGCCGGGAGGGGCGCCCCCAGCGCAGCAGTCCAGGGCCTGTAGCTAACTGATCCCAGGCCTCCCTGGCTTCCACAGAGCCTCTCCTCTGATGGGTAACGAGGCCTGAGGTGTCCGCCTGCTGCCCAGCCCCACAAAGTACAGGTCCACCTTTCCTGGTTCATCACAGGTGAGCCAGGCGTGGGGAGAGGCCGGTCAGTCGGGAGCCCGGCTGCTGGGACTGGCTCTCCCGGGATCCCCACCCCTCCGTGCGGGCCGTGTGCAGTGTGGAGTCGCGTCCCCCCAAGATTCACATCCGCAGGGGTCTGGAACGTGGCCTTGTTTGGACACGGGTCTTTGCAGATGCACTTAGTGAAGATGAGGTCACATGGGGTTAGGGTGGGGAGGTCTTTGTAAGATGAGGAGACACGGACGACCCCGTGTGAGATGGAGGTCGCAGAGCCTGGAGCCTCCGGGTGGTGCACGAGCCCACGGTAGAGCGCGTCAGCGAGGAAGGGCGCCTTTCATGTGGAGAACACACAGGTGTCCACGGCTTTGAGAGGAAGGGGCTGCTTTGGTGGGCGACCGCCTGGGTCTCTGCATGGAGCCCTCGGACAGCCTGCTGTCTCGTTCAGAGACTATCTCAAGGACACGAGCCGCCGCTGTTTCTCTGTGGCCTGTGTGTCCATGCTCCAGACCTCGTTAGGTGAGGGAGAGCCCATGTTCCGGAGGAACCGTGTCATGGGTTCTGCGGCTGAGGAGCGGTGCCCGTCGTGCCGACAGACCCTAGCACATGCCTGGCCTCACCCAAGAAGCGAGACTCCCGGGCACGCAGACAAGGGGGGGCGACCTGAAGCTGAGCAGCCTCTTATGGTAGGAGCAGTGTGGGGTGACCCCTCGGAGCAGATCTGGGGGCCCTCCCTCCATACCCCACATCTGCTCCCTGAGACCCACAGCAGCGCAGCTTTGGAAGCCTTTCCCAGGGTCCCCAGGGTCCCCAGGGCTCCAGGGAGGGGCTGGAAGGACCAGCAGGAGACCGAAGCCCCACTGGGAGGCCCAGCAGCTGCAGACATCTTGTCCTGGGACCCCCGGGCCTGACCTCCAAAGCCATCCATCTGGCCTCTGTGGGCCTTGGGCCCTCCAGTATGCTCAACCCAGTGCCCTGTGGGCCCTCTGGACGAGCCCAGGTTGCTCCCCGCCTTCCCCAGCCCATGGCTAGCGGGTCACCCCCCAAGTGCCCCGTCCACCAGCGGCCTCTGGGAGTGCTCAGCCCAGTCTCTCCCGTTGAAGAGAATTTTCAGGCTGCAGCTACAGGAAGAAAGGCAATGAGACCCTTGGAGAAGCCCCCGGAGATCACACACTGGGAAGTGCTCCTTATCCAGATGCTTCTGGAGCAGCAGGCAGGAGCAGGGACAAAGGGGGTGTGGCTCTGGGGTTCAGGGTGGGTGAGGGCAGGCCCTGGAGGCTCCCAGGAGGTTTGCCCCTGACCCAGCATGAGTTCAAATGCCTGATGCCCTCTGGCCACCAAACCAGGCTCGTCCTTCTATCCACTGGCCTCGGGAGGGGCTGGGACACAGGGCTTAGAGGGGACGGATGGGCCCTGTCTGGCCCCTTGGAAAGCCTCTGCCGGATGGAGGGAGGACCACGCAGCGGCCCGGCCAGTCCTGGAGCGTGGTCTTTGCAGGAGCTCACTGAGCTCCTCCCACTGGGCGTGGGGGTGGGGGTCCCACGGGTGGTGAGCCCTGGCCCAGCTCCTGGGGGCCTTCCACAGGGTGGTCTGTGGTAATCCCCACCCGGTGGTGTCTGCGCAGCGGGGCTGGGAGTCTGAGCCCCTCACACAGCCCAGGGGCTCCCCATTCAGGTGACCCCGCTTTGGAAATCCTTCCCGGATGTGAGTTACCCCTCCCGGAGGGCGCCCCTTGCTGCAGCAAGCTGAGTAGAAGTGGGCTGTGTTTTAATTTTGAAGGTCGTGCCCGGTGTTTGACTGATGCATGCTTGGCCGCTGAGCGCAGGGGAGCCCGTGGCCTCTGATGCCGGATTCCGCTGCTCCCAGCCGCGCTCTCCTGGCTTCTCCTCGGTCAGCAGGAGTGGGCCCGGCAGTGTGTGGGGATGCCCGGCTGCCCCTGGAACATTGCCAGGGCGCATGGGGGACTCCCCAGCAGGGGCGCCGGGTGTCTGGGCCCGCGGGGTAATGCATCGCTGCAAGGAGACGGAGTCTTCTGGTGGGTCTGGTGGGCGACGCTTCTCCTGGGGCTGAGGTCACAAGCAGCATCTGCTGGCTGTTTCCAGGGCCCGAGGCTCGTGGCCTGGGTGGAGAGGGCTGGCCGGTGCTGCACCTGCGGCGAGACCAGGTCTGGGTCGTTCCTGGCACTCTGGCTGTGCGACAGGAGCACAGTGACCTCAGGGCTGAGGGCAACAGGCCTTAGAGGACCCTCCATGGGAGCTGCAGCTGGGATCCCGTGTCAGTCAGAAGCCTCTGAGGGTTCCCGGGGATCCTGGCACTGGGAGGGCTGGGGGCCGCCCAGGGGAAGCGGTGTCCAGGGACTGGTAGCTGCGGCCTGCCCCTGGTGGGGGAAGGGAGAGGGGCTGGCATGGGCCGCGACTGTTGGCCGGGCTGCGCAGCGAGCAAGGCCTCACCGACCGGAAGCAGCCCCTTGCTGTGCCTCCCGTGGGCAGAGCCGGCGAGAAGGCAGCTGCTACCAGGGTCTCCTGGGGACGCTAGCTCCGTGGCTTTGATTCAGGCCCTCACTGGACTATGGGGCCATCCTTTGCTGGTTCCTCCCACGGGAGCAGCTGCCTATAGCCTCAGATCCTGACCCGTGGGCCCATCAGATGTGGGACAGGCCCCTGCGAGAGCAGGTCCCTCATCTGGTTCCTCCCCCGGTGTCCATCCCAGCGGGGGTCACATGGCCACAGGAGAGCCCAGACAACAGGACTGAGCAGGGAGGCCAGGCGGGAATTTAGCAAGCCCCATGGAGAAGGGGTGCGGGCCTGTCCCCTGGTGAGTCCGCCCTCTGGCTTCTCTGGCCGTCCCCCAGGGCCTCAGCCCCTCCACAAAGCCCACGGAGCAGCCCTTTGCAGACACAGGGTGTCCCTGTCTGTGGCCCCATCCTGTCGCAGGAGACAGGGAACAAAGGGAATGCATATTACACATGACCATCAGAAAGGAGGTGGTCCTTGTGCCGCCCAAACTTTGCAGGTGACGGGGAAGGAATTACAGTCAGCCGTGTGTGCCCCAGGATCTGGTCGACAGAAACCTGGGACTCACTGGCCTGCAGGTGTGGGGTCTACCCTCAACCTGCTCTGACCCTGGGAGGGCCTTAGGAGGGCCCAGGGGACACCCCTAACCCCACTGTTTTCCGCTGCTGGTGTGGACAGTGGCCACCTCTCCCATGCTCCCCGGACTCTTCTAGACTGGACCTCGTGGGCAGTGTGAGCCGGCCTGGCCCTCCTCCCGGCTTCTGCTGGGTCCCTCGGCCCCTGTCTCGAGCCCCCACCGGGATCCCCGGCCCCGCCACCGCCAGCGGCCCTCCTCTCCCGCCCCCCGGGCTGCGCCCCATCAGCCTGTCCCGCGGCTCACACTCCTGATGCTCTTTGCTGAAAATCGGACGCTGGTGAAATCCTGCGCCTTTCCTGCCCTTTTGCATCTTTCCGCTGAGACACCGCAGAGACCGTAAGCGAGGGGCGGTTCCGAGCCGAAGGCGGAGAAAGAATTGCGGAGCCATCCTCAGTGCAAAAAGGTGGTTTTATTCAAGCTCAGGGACAGGACCTGAGGCCCGGGGGAACACGCTGGGTGGGAACACGTTGCCCAGTTGGGAGGGGGTCGGGGCAGCATGAGTCTCTGAGGAATCTGGGAGCAGGGTTTCCGGGACCCTGTGGGGGCGAGCGGTTGCTGGGAAAAGGTCATTTATTACTGTTTAGTAAACACTCAGCCATGAGACCCTCCGACGTGTACAGGAGGGTCGTATGCTGGGGGGGGCGATGCCGACACCTATCTTGGGGGCGGAGATAAAGGAAGTTTCTGAAGAATTTCTATATGTTAAAGTGGACCCTGGGGGCTAAGGTTAACCTAGGATTGCCTTTTGCGCTCAGGAGAGTGTCCACGGTAAGGCCGCGAGCTCCCAGAGGACGGTCACTCTGTGCCTTCCAAGGGCTTGTCTTGGGGCTGTGTGCAGTAGGGAGATGCCCTGTTATTCTTCTCACTTGGCTTCGCACGTCCGCGCTGACTGGCCTCACTCTAGGCTCTCGGCGGCCGAGCTCCCGGGAGTCCTCTGGGCTGCGGGTGGCCCCTGGACCGGAGGACTCCTCCCCTCCCCCTCCCCCGTGGCCTCGGCCCCACCCCCACCCTCACTCCCAGGAGACCTTGCTTCCTGTTTCAGGGACAAAAGCAAAGGCTCTGCGGGGACGGGGGCGGGGCGGCGGGGGGGGGGGTGCTTTCCCAGGCCTGCGGGGTGCATCCTGCAGCGGCCTGTGGCTGTCCCCCTGCAGAGGGCTGGCGGCTGCTCCTAGGAAGGCCACTTCCTGCCCGCACCCCAGCACTCGGCCAGCAGCCCCCTCTCCTGCCCTGCTGTGGTCTCTTTCCGTGCTCCTTCCCACGACACTTGGAGGCACCTCCCCCCCCCCCGCTGCCCTGCGATTTGCATTTTGGGCGCACCTGTTGCCTCTGGCAGTATTCTTAGCGCACAGCATCCCCCGGCCCTGTACCCCCTGCAACCACAGGGTCTTTGCACGGTGGTTCCTCTGTGGGGACACAGCTCTCCTGGGATCGTTAACCCAAGCTATCTCTCCAAAGCCGCCCCCCGGGGTCAGCACACAGCCCACCTTGAAGACATCTTGCTGGACTTCAGTGCTCTCTGGTTGAAGTCATGAAAACTTGATTGATTTTGTCTCGGTGTTTGTTTTGTGATGAAGTCTGATGGGACAAAGGAGAGAGTGCCCAGGCCAGGGCCCTCCCTGGGACAGGTTCCTGACTACTGGCTCCCTTTCCTGGGGTCCTAGATGCTGGCTGGCTTCCCCCGCAGGGGCCTGGGCATGGGCAGAGGGGTCGGGGTACCCCCCCAGTTTCTCAGGGAGGCACTGCCCCTCCCCTGGCTGCTGGCAGGGCTGGTGGGGGTCAGGAGGCTACATCCTGATGCAGGAAACACAAGTGTCCCAATGTTTAATTTCTTAGGGGTCACCCATCTGCTGTGGATGGTGGTGAGAGCTTGCGGGAGGAGGGATGCCTCGTCCGACAACCCCCCCCCCCCATTCTGCCCCTGCTGGCAGGCGCTGGTGATGGTCAGGTCCCAGGGCTGGCCCATGTGGGAGGGCTGGGCTCTGGGCCCCTGGGAGGGTCCACACCGGTCCCACGGACATCACCCTCATGCCCGCTGTTTCTTCTGTTCTCTGTATGACGGAGGATAGGGGGAGACGCGCGCTGACCCTGGAGGGGCCGTCCCTCCCGGGACTAGCCGATTCCCAGGGGTAGTGAGCAGCCCGTCCAGGGGGCTCCTTCTGTGTGCAGACCACCCAGCCATCCCAGATCCCCCCCCCCCCACCGTGAGCAACCCTGTGGCCTCAGTGAAAGCCCCCGTGTGGCCTGGTGTGGCCCACCTCTGGGCCTCTGGGAACGCATTCTCCTCGCTGGCAGCTGTGTCCTGCCCCGCTGGCCTGCTGAGCCTCACAGCTCCCATCAGAACTCGCTGTATTCAGGGGCGCCTGGGTGGCTCAGTGGGTTAAGCCTCTGCCTTCGGCTTAGGTCATGATCTCAGGGTCCTGGGATCGAGTCCCGCATCGGGCTCTCTGCTCAGTGGGGAGCCTGCTTCCTCCTCTCTCTCTGCCTGCCTCTCTGCCTACTTGTGCTCTCTGTCTGTCAGATGAATAAATCAATAAAATCTTAAAAAAAAAAACTGAAAACCTTGGGACGCCTGGGTGGCTCAGTTGGTTGGACGACTGCCTTTGGCTCAGGTCATGATCCTGGAATTCCGGGATCGAGTCCTGCATCGGGCTCCCGGCTCCACGGGGAGTCTGCTTCTCTCTCTGACCTTCTCCTCGCTCATGCTCTCTCTCACTGTCTCTCTCTCAATAAATAAATAAAATCTATTTAAAAAACAAAACAAAACAAAAACAAAACCCCAAAACCTCGATATTTGCCAGCAGCCGTCAGGCTCCGAGTTTGCAGGACGTCTTCGTCCCGTGACTGTCCCCGGACAGGCTTGCGTTCTCTCTTTGGCAGCTGGAGGCACGGTCAGGGCCAAGCTGCACAGTGAGCTCTGGGGTTTCGGTGACCTGGGGTGTGGGTTACACGCTCCCATATGGGCTCGGAAAGCTGGCAAACCTCACAGCAACCTGGACGGCAAAATCCATGCTAGCAATTGTAACTCTTTGATTTAGTGAGAATGACATGAACTGCCGAGTGGGAAACAGCAGACAGGACGGGGAACAAAGAGACACTCCCCATGCGGGGCCCATAATGGCACTGTTTTCCTGTGCGCTGGGTCCTGCGGACTGCACGGCGGGTGCCCCCACCACCCCCTTCCCCGGACAGGGTGGCTCCAGGGCCGGGGGTGTTGCCGTGGGGATGACGGTGGCTTCTGGGTTGGGATCTGGGGCGCTGTTGACGGTGGCGTAGGTGTTGTGGGCTGGGCGGAGCGGAGGAGATGCCCATGAGGTGTCCCGGGAGAGGACTCAGCGAGGACCTGGGCTCCTGCTGTCTCTCCCTGGCTACCCGGTAGGAAAGAATCCAAGTCAAGAAATCTTACAAAGGGTTTACAGCCATGCAGGCGAGGCCCAGGGGAGCTGGGACACCCAGACGGGCAAGAGCCGGAAGCCCCGTGTCCCCGAAAGCAATGTGCAGTGAGCATTCCTTCCTTGTGGCCCGCGCAGGCTGGGGACCCGGGGGCTGGGGGACACCCCACAGGACTGGCTGGCTAGCGTGGCAGACGGTGGGCAGGGAGTCCAAGAGAGGTGGCCCTGGAGTGTTTCCCAAACAGCAGGGCAGCCGAAGATGGGATTTGGCCACAAGTCGGGGCCTGTGTTCACCCGCCACGCGCCAGCCCACTCCAGGAAGGACCCATCCCCGTAGCCCTCCAGAGCCTGCAGTTTTGGGGTGGGTGGACTTGGGGATGATACCCTCAAAAAGGGCTCTTTAAATGCTCCAACCTCAGGGTTGGATCCCATCTTCCTTTGGAGGAGTCGGGGTCATTACTTGGAAGGAGGGCAGGCAGAGGGGCCCCGTGAGCTCAGATCCAGCTCCTGGAAGCTCCCCCTCCCCCGCTGGATGCCTTACCCCGGGAGAGCTGGGCCCCCACCCTTGGACCTCAGGAAGGCCCACCGATCCCAGGCTGGGGGGCTTGTGACTACCTTGCAGAAGACTGTTAATCAGCGGTTAATGACTCAGCCCTCCAGCCGCCGCCAGCCCCGCATCGAGCCATGACGGCAGGTGGGCAACATAATACACAAAATGTGGCAAATCACTATTATTCACACACCCGTTGCTGCGGTGACAGCATGGGGTGCTGAGTTAATCCCGAGGGAGGCTGGTGAGTAGGGCTGTTCTCACCACCACAAGGGCTGGGGCAGAAGGCCGGCCCGCGGTGATCCACAGGGTGCGGGAGAGGCCCTAACGTGCACATGCCCCACTTCTCCGGAGGTTTTCTCCCTCCTCTTTCTTTCTGGGCTTGCTCCTCCTCCCGCCGGAGCTTCCTTCCGTGCAGAGACAGATGCCTGCGGGGGTGGGGGAGGCCAGGGCTACCAGAAAGGCCTCTGCAGGGCACATGTGCATTCTGGCAGGCCCTGGGGCTGGCCTCCCCACCCCAGCACGCTGGAGAAGCATGTGTCCCTCCTGCCTGGCCGGGGCGGGGTGGGGGCGGGGTGAGCGGCGCCCAGCTGTGTGGCGCTGAGCCCGGGACTCTGGGAGCTGGCAGGACAGACATCCCCCGACCTTGGACCTCGGAAGATCCAGCCTGGGCGGGCCTTTCTGTCGGAGCACACGGACCTGCACACGCACGGGGGCCTGGCCCCTGGCTTCTGCCGGGCTTTGTCTGGGCATGGACCGCCTGGCCTCTGCTCTGCGGAGGTGGGGGCAGGTCGAGAGGCGGGGCTCCCGTTCAGTGCCTTTGGCACAACTCCCAACGGCAGGGAGGAAGTGAGGCTCAGAGGCCTTGCTCTGGAAGGAAAGCCCCCCGACACAGCTGCAGCCCAGCCCCCCGGGCCCCACTTGGCAACGTCTCTCCAGAGGAGGGGGGGTGGCCTCTGAGCCCTGGTTCTGGAGATGCAGGCGGTGAGGGCGGGTCCTGCTTGTGCCCAGGAAAGGGAGGTGGGTGGGTGGGCTGCCGGCCGGCCTGCGGTGGGGGTGTCTGGGGCCATGCCCACCCGACAGGCAGAGCTTCGCGGCTGGCACAGGGGCTCGGCGTGGCAGCTGGGGAACTGGCCAGTGGCAGTGTGACCCCCTGGGCTGGTTGAGGGCTTGCATCCTCCTGGGGGGGGGTCGCCGGGTTCAGGTGCTGTGCAAACCCACTGGGAGAACAGTACCCTACCCCTGGGGAGGAAGGGGCTTTCTAGTGCTCCCTGCTGGGAGCTGGTGGACCCAACGGCAGGCTGGATTTTACTGTTGCTTCATCC
>NC_081564.1:648012-715964 GCF_022355385.1 Mustela nigripes
CACTTGGAATCCAGAGCGGCAGAGTTCTCGTGGGCTCAGGACGAAGGGCAGGGACCATCCCATGGCCTCTCATGCTCAGGGGGGCGTCACGGTTGCTATTCTGGGGCCAGAGCCTCAACCAAGGTGTAGGCAGGACTCCGTTCCTCTGGAGGCTCCAGGAGTGTCCCTCTGGCCCCTCCCGGCTCCTGGCAGCTGAGGTGGCCTTGGTGTTCCCTGGCCTGTAGACGCACCCCTCCTCTCCCATCCCCGGGACACGCGGCGACTCTCCATGCCTTCCCCATGTGTCTGCTTCCTACCTTCGTAGGACCCCGCTCCTGGACTCAGGGCCCACTTTCATCCAGGAGGACCTCATCTGCACGGATGAGATCTGCAACACACTTTTCCAGGTAACGTCACATTCTGAGATTTCAGGGGACACACATGTGTGGGGAAGACCGTACAACCCCGTGCGATACACGTGAATAGTTACTGAATCCTCCCCACGCGAGTGCCCTGTGGGACGGGCAGAGACGTGGAGAACGTGCATGAGGAGCCCCGTGGGGAGCAGACGCGCTTGTCTGTGGTTCCAGACTTGGTAGCACCCAGCAGCACCGGCACTGACCCGGTTTGTGGATTTGGGCAGGGCGTGGGGGGGTGGCTCTGGCTTGCATCCTGGGGTCAAGCTCTGTGAGAGCCAGCTGGCTGTCAGCGGCGGCCTCAGCAGGACACCGGCCTCCCACATGGCCTGGGCCTCCTCCCAGCTCGGTGGCAGTTCCAGGCGCCAGCGTTGGGGTGCAGAAAGCCGGGTGGAGCCGGGCCTTTGTCCCAGGGGTGGTCAGGGGCACAGGCCCAGGAATGCATGCACTGCAGCGTGGCCTGACTCCTGCTGCCGAAGCCTGGAGCGGGAGGCCTGCCGACCCACGGCCCACGGAGTGCGGGTCCCCGTCCGCAGGCCTCGGTGTCCCGCCCCGAGTGGGCCTGGCCCCACAGGGCTCAGAGGCTGGGCCCCGCGGGATGTCCCCACACTGCCACCTGGTGGTCGCTGCCCGAGCCCTGGGAAGTTCCGGGCACCTGGGCCACGTGTGGCTTCTCCAGGCCCAGGTGTGGTCTCTCACGCTGGCTCTGGCCCAGATGCTTCCTTCACCGCCTGCTTCACCTGCGTGGGGCACCGTCATCCAGAAGCTGTTGGGAAGAACTCAGGAGCCTCTGGAGCCCACGGGCTGGGAACGCCCAGACCCGCCACACGAAGAGGCCCCACCAAGGAGAGACCCCATCCCAGTGGTCACAGCCCCGAGGACTTTCTCCCTCCGAGTAGCCGCTCCCTCCCCAGTGGACGGTGCACGGGTCTGGGGTGTAGGGGTGACCAGCCTCTGGCCTACGGGACAGAGAGTGGGGCCGGGCTGGGCGCTAGCAGGCCGGGCCGGTGGGGCAGCTGGGCTTGTGTCTGAGAACAGGGACTAACCAGCCTCTGCCCCCCAGGGCCTGATGCGGTTCAGCGGTGCCCACCGAGAGCTTCCCGCCACGCTCAGCCCCCTCCTGTCGTGACCCCACATGCCCTCCCCGCCCCCCCCCCCCAGTTCCTCCCTAGGAGTTGGGATGTGACTCACACACAAGGGCCTCTGGGACCTTCATCCTGGGGCGGGAGGCTTGTCACAGGTTGGCCCCGCACAGTGCAAGTGCCCTGGAGTGACCAGGGTCCGGGAGGGAGGTGGCTGGGTGTGGGAGCCGCCTGCAGAATGGGGGCGGCGGGGAGCACACAGGTGCAGCCGACAGAAAGCTTTCCTGGGGGCCGCCCCTCCGGGACTGGCGTTCCCACGGAGGATTGCTTCTGTTCTTTCTGGCCTCCGGAGGTCACAGAGGGTGCTGCCGTGGCTCAGTTTCCCTGAAATCGTGTCTCCCACGCCGGGGGCTCAACACTCGGTCTGGGGGCTGCTTTTCACGGAAGCTACACCAGGCGGCCGCCGGCGGCCGCAGCCCCAGATTCCCGCTCGGGGTGGGCAGAGCAGGCTAGTGGCCACTGCCTGGACGTCTGGACGCACCGTGGGCAGGGATCCAGGCTCCAGCATCCAGCACCCACTGTTGCCCTGGGCGACTGCGGGAGTGGAGATGTCATCCCTAACCTAACAACCACTTCCCTACCCTGCTACGGCCTCCGGTCTGCAATCCGGATTAAGGGAGAGGGTCAGCTGGTTTAGGGACCCAGGCACCTCCCCCAAGCATCTGCGGCTCCCCCTTCCTGTGGAGATTAACTCTTCTACTTGCAGGGACCGTGGTCATGAGGTCTGAGGCCACTGGCGGGTTAGGGGCGTTGGGCGGGTTCTGCCCTCCGGGGCTCTGGGTCTTGGGGTTTTCCACGCCCCTCCGCACCTCTCTCCTCTGTGGGGAGGGACCCCAGATGGGGGGGCCTGGTTGGCCTCAGCTCAGGTCAGCGCGGCCTCATTACCAGGCGGAAAGCCAAGACGCCTCTCTTGGTCTCTTGGCCCAAGAATCCTGTTTGCAGCACCTCCAAGATGCGCGCAAGTTCCAGGCTCTTCTCAGGAGACCAACTGCTGCCCCGTGTCTGGGCTGTGCCCATCCCGTGTGTGGGGGACCGATGACCAGCCATGGTGCCCACGATGGGCCTCACTCCCGCGTCACCTTATAAACACTGGCTGGGTCCGTTTCTCCTTCCGGCTCTGCGTCCTGTTCTGTCTGATGAAGCCAGTGGCCACCCCCTTGAGAGCCACCCTGGGAGAGGCCTACAGACATGGGACCGAGGACAGCGTCCTGCTGCCGGCCAGCAAGGAGCTGAACCCTGCCAAAGGGCCCATGAGTCAGGTCAGCAGGGCCTGCTTCCCCGGTGGAGCCTCCAGGTGGACCTCGGTCCCCCAACACCGCCTGCCAGGTTCGGGGTCATTTGCCAGCAGCAATAACCACCGTACACGGGCCCCCTACTCCCTCCCAGCAGTCCCAGCCCCTGTCTGCCCCGAGCCCAGCAGACGCCCTCCCGCAGCCCCCTCTGGCCGGCCCACCTTGAGTGCCCTCTTTCCCAGCCCCAGACGTGGCTACTGTCTTCCCACCTTCCACGTGCTTCTGTCTCCAGGCCTGGGCGTGGGCTGTTGGCTCTGCCTGGGGTGCTTTCCCCAGAGCGGTAGGGGAGCTCGCTGCTCACCTCCACAGGTCGCCTGCCTAACCTCCCCCTCCCGGCACCTTCCTTTCCTGCATGCTGGAACCCACAGGGTCCATCCCCGCCCGCCCGCTGTGTCCTCTATCGCCCCTCCTCCCGTGCTCTGGGGACAACGGGGGTGTCTTTGTGCGCCCCTGTCCCTCCCCACCGCTGCATCTGTAGCCTCTGGATCCTCTCCAGCAGGCCCTCAATCAAGAGCTGGGAGCACACGGGGCACGGGGGCACAGGGCGAATCCAGCCTGGCCCGCAGAAGGGGGTCTTGGGCCCTCAGCGGGCGTCAGGTGGTCCCCGTCTCTGTGTCCCACAGGATGCGGACGAGGACTCGAAATCCCCAGCCCACCGGAGGAAACAATCCGCGGGCCTGCCCCGCGTGTCTGTTCCCACGAGGCTCTGCTGAGAGCCGGGAAGCGAGGAGAGGGCAGGACACGGCCGGCCTAACCGCTGGGGGGACCGCCTCCCTCCGGCTCCTCCGGCTTCCCCCCTCGCCCCGTTGTGCAGGGGGAGCACCCTGCAGCCTCGAGCGACTCCCAACCCGTCTTCCCCGTTTTCTCCTTGTAAACTCACGAGAAGCATTTTTTACCTCCGCTACTTATTGCCTGAATCCGTTCTTGCAAAAAATTCAGAGAGCTGATAAAAACCACTGGCTCTGGCCCCTGCCTCCTGAGCCCCCTCTCTGGGGCCCGTGAGTGCGGGGAAACCCAAGGGCCCGGGAGGTGGGGGCCTCGCGGCCTTTCTGGCCTCACACCTGTGGCGGGGTGTGCTGACCGAGTGTCCGAGCGCCCCCAGGACCCGCTGTGCTTGAGCGAGAAGCAGTCCTCAAGTCATCGACGTCCGGGGATGGAGCCTAGCTCACCCTGGCTGGAGCAGGCACGGGCACTGATCAAGGCTACCCTGGACAGTGGCAGGGCACGCCCGCCCACGTGGCAGACGGAGAGGAAGGTCTGCGCACACAGTGAGAGAGGGGGTGGGGCCAGAGGCAGGGATGGAGGCCAGCCACAGGGCCCGGGGCCAGCGGGGGGAGGGGGGGGGGGGGGGGGGGGGGGGGCGGCGTGGCTGCGCAGGGGCCCGGGTGAGGCGGGGGGGGGGGGGGGGGGGGGGGGGGGGGGGGGTGCAGCTGTGGCTGCGCAGGAGCCAGGCTCAGCCGAGCTGCTCAGCCGAGCTGGAGCAGGGAGGAGGGACGAGGAGGCTGCAGACACTGCGCCCCTCGGGGCCGGGACCACCGACCTGTCTCCAGACCCCCAGATCTAGCCAGGCCTGAGGGCGTGTGGGTCGTGCCCCAGACCGTGCCGCACTGGGACGCGCCCCTGGCCCCAAGCCAGGAGACGGGCTCACGTACATTCCGGGGCACCGAGCGGGTGGAGGAAACAGTGTGTCTTCTCGGTTGAGGGGTCTTCAGACGGCAGGTGCCCCTAGTGGGCCCGGAAAGCACCCCGCCAGGCAGGCATCCGCTGCGGGCCCCGGCTCCGTGCGGCCGACACGTGGGACACGCCGGCAGGATTTCACCGGCCTGGAACAGGACCACCGGAGTCTTTGGAGCTGCTCGCACATCATTTGGCTTCTTTCTCTAGACGCGTGCCCCTGCTTCCTGAAGTTGGGCCTGGCTGCGTGGACGGCTTTGCGCCTTCAAAGTCCCGGTCATGGCGTTTCCCGCTTTGGCTATGGTGGAGAGCTGCGTCAGCTTGGGGTCCCGACTCCCCGGCGAACGCAGAGTGAAAGCCTCTGCGGGCTGAGTCTGGACACGGGGGAGCAGGAGGGGGTGGCGTGTGCACGCACGGGGTGCGGGGGACAGAGTCTACTGCAGCCCCACTGTGAGCCCTACCCCCACCCCCCGCCACGACCGGGTTCTGCCTCTCTCCTCCAGTCTGAGGGCAGCGGTCGTGGGGCTGTTCCTTGGGGAGGCTCAAAACTGCTTACTCCTGGGCCCCTCAGAGACAGAGAGAGGCACAGTGGGGCATCCGCAGGGGTGCAGGGCCAGACAGCTGGGGTGGGGGCACGGCTCTGACCCCACGGGCATGCGAGCCTTCCGGGTCATGGGCACCCCGTGGGCCCTGTCCTGCGGAAGGGGCGGATCCTCCTCTGAGCGCATCCTGGATCCAGGCAGATCCTGCCTTCCGCACCCCAAACCCCAAGCCCCCCGGGACCAGCAGCCCGAGTCCGCCTCTGGGGCTCCCAGTAGCCGGAGTGACCCCACTCTTGGAGAAGTGGCTCCAAGCCTGGGGTTTGCTTGTACTCATAGATGCTCTGATTAAAGTACAGCTGTAATGCAAGGTGTTCGCGCCGCTGTCTGCCACGCAGGTGCCGCCTCGGGCCCGCCTGCCGCGGAAGGAGCCCGCGCCGCCCCCCGGGACGGCTCGCTGGTCTGTTCACACACAATTTCCGTGCATCTCTGAAGATCACTGTTCTAACAGCTTTGGGTATAGACACCAGGAAGCAGCGACACGTAACAGGGCATAAATCCAATTCCCCGTGCGTTTGATTTTCTCAGGCTGCAGAGTCAATCTGAGCCTGTCGGGGTCTGACTCTGGAGTCTATCAACGCCAGCTCCTTCCCATCAGCCCCCTGTCTGGCTCTCCCCTCTTAGGAACTCAGCCCTGCAGACAAAGATGCGCTGGTACAAAGTCACAGCTTTTCTCTCTTGATGAGGAAATCTGGTTAGGTGTGAGGGGGCACAGAGCCTGGGGCCTGGAGGCTGCTCCTGGGCACTGGGGCCGAGGCCGCCGCCTCTCCTCCAGCCGTGGCCGCCGCCGCCGCCTCTCCTCCAGCCGTGGCCGCCGCCGCCTCTCCTCCAGCCGTGGCCGTGGAGGACGTGCCTTGTCTACCCCG
Source organism: Mustela nigripes (assembly GCF_022355385.1). Classification (NCBI taxonomy): domain Eukaryota; kingdom Metazoa; phylum Chordata; class Mammalia; order Carnivora; family Mustelidae; genus Mustela; species Mustela nigripes. Next base: position 653,981 of record NC_081564.1, read on the forward strand.
ACGCGCTTGTTGGCCTTTCCCTGGGCTGCAGCCGAGGGGGCGCGTCTCTCCGTGGCATTCTGGGCGGCGCCTTAGCCCCATGGATTGGCTACGTGGCTTTTGTCCTTGGTCTGTCCTTCCGCCGCCGTGATGACAGCGGCCACGTTCCGAGCGTGGTTCACAGACCGGTCACTGAACACCACGGGTCCCTGAGATGTACGTCTCTTCTTAACCCCATTCCACACGTGGGGAGCAGGCACCGAGCTGGTAAGTAAGGCGCCCACGGCCCGACAGCGGCGGCAGAGCCAGGAAGCGCTTCCCCGAGGTGATTTGGACTCTTGTGAGCTCCCGGGGACACCGCACCATCCTGCCCGGTTCCATGGGCAGCCAGCGTGCTTACCCTTTTGCTGAGAGCTCCAGGGTCCCCGTCTAGAACCACCGCTGCCTCTGGGCCAGTCGGGCACTGAGTGGACACAGCCCCTGCCCAGCCTCGGGGCTGGCAGCAGTGCCTAACGTCTGGAGCCGTGGGTGAGCTCGGGGTTCATGCAGCACCAACCGAAGTCGGGCCTGGGGCTCTGCGCGGGGGGTGGCAGGAGGGGCTGTCCCAGGGCAGCAAGCAGGTGGGACTTGCTGTGGGGGACGCTGCCCGGGGTCCCCTCTGCAGCGCGATTTCCCTGCTCTGCTTCAGCATCTGCATGACTGAGTGCTGTGACGCCTGCCCCTGTGTGCACGTGCCCACGAGGGTATGTGTGCCCCCGCGGTGCCTGGAGCAGGAGGGGCTGGGCTCACGGGCCACTCCCGTGGGCACCGCGAGCTCACCAGGACGGCTCAGGGAGATTGCAGAGCTCGGTGTGACCGTCTTTCTGAGTGAGCCCCAGGGGAGAGGCTCAGGGAAGGAAGCCACAGAGCCAACTGCCTGGGGACCCCCAGCTGCCCGTCCCAAGCTCCCGAGATGGTCTAACCCATCCTCCCATTGAGGATTTAGCCAGGTCTGGGGTGATGAGGGGTTGCTTGGGTCGCCTGGCTGTGTGCACCTCTCTGGGCCAAGCGGTGTCTTCTCTCTTGTCTGTTTGCAGGAGAGGAGCCCCCGGCAAGGGCTGGGTCTGGGCATACTCAACCCCAAACAGAACCCGGCCACTCTGGGACCCCGGTCCTGTTCCAGCCACAGTGTGCGCATGTCCGAAAAACACGGGAGTCAAAGGGAGAGGTCAAGGTACGTCTGGGGCCCTGGGTCCTGGCGCCTTCAGCCCCCAGGGGCCCAGACTGTTCTGTCGGGGCCCTGCCCGCCCCCGCCCTGGCCAGCTCAGAAGGTCTGGCTGCCTCCATGTGTGCCCTCATGGGAGCCCTGAATTGGTACATAAGGAATTCAGCCGCCCAGACTGTGGAGGGGCCACACAGAGAGGCCACGTGGAGAGGCCACGTGGGGAGACCACATGGAGGGACCACGGGGGGACCACATGCAGAGATGGCTCCTTCTAGTCACCTAACTCAGAAACACGAGTTTAGTAGGGACGCTTCGGGAGGAAGAGAAGAGGCTGGACCCCCACCAGGACTAGGTACAAAGAGAAGAGCGTCCGGGATTTGATGGTGAGTTATTAGGCTCCCCACTGACAGTCCGCAGGGGTGCGGCGGGCTCCCCCGTCCTGCGCTCTCGCTCGGGACTGCCAGACATTGCCCAGGTGTTTGTGAAGGGACGCGGAAGTTGCCCATGGGGTCATGGGTCTCCCCAGATCTGCAGGGTCACCCGTCACGGCTCCATCGTGGTAGGAGAGGACCAGGCTGCAGCATGCGCCCTCGCTCCCGTCCTGGGGCGTCCCCTCGGTCAGGGTCCTCTGGGCAGCCCCCGGCCCGGCCCAAGGGCCGCCACCCCCAGAGTCCAGCAGAGAGTTGGCCGCTCCTGTGCTAGGCGTCGAGACCTGTGGGGCAGCCTCCTCCCTCTTGCTTTGCTTGGAGCCCTGATTTGTTGCCCTGTGAACGGGAGAGCAGAGGCTCCACCAGAGGGCCCGGGGGCGCGCGGACCAGGGTGAGCCCCCAGCAGGCCCGCTCTCTCTGCTCCTGGGCGCCGCTGCAAGAGCCGGGGACGGCTTCCCCTTTCCTTCCACGGATACTGCCTGGGGCTGGACGCCACCCGCGAGTGCGGGACCGAAGAGGGTAGGACCGCAGGCCGGGCGGCCACACATGGACCCCCCAGTCAGCAACAAGACGGCCAGCTGCCTCTGCCCTCGGCCCTCACCGACCGTGTGGGCCGTTTGCTCTTCCAGGTGACAGGGAGTGACTGTACCCGTCGGGTTACCCGCCCGCGGCACAGAGCACAGCAGTGTCAGCAGGGCCCGTGTTACTGTCCGTACCCAGAAGGACGATCGTCCGGGGACAGGACGGGAACAACGTGACCCTGAAACAGGACGGGGCGCCATCTTGGACTCAGGGGCCGCTAGCGATGTTGTAACACGTGTGGGTTTTTTCCTGATTTCTCACGAGGCGTGTGAGGTCCTGGGAGACCGGGGTGTCGGTGAGGAGGGCCCCAACGGAGATGCACAGCGTCGCGCTGGGGCAGTGTCCCGGGAGGGCAGCGGCCGCGTCCCCCCTGGGCAGGCTTGTTACTGGACAGACGGTGGTCGGGCGGATGGGCAGGCCCCCGTGTCCCACCGCCTCATCAGCTCCCCGTCAGGCGTGAGCTGCCGCTGGGACCCTGTTAACCCCCTGCCTGGAGCCTTCCCGGCAGCCAGCTGGGCGCAGCCATCAGGACCCATTGATTTGCTGTCCCTGTCACTTCCCGTCACCACAGTCACGATGGCCTAATCAGGTCTCTCCCAGCGCTCCGACCCCCGGTGTTGCCACGGCGACGAAATGACCCATAATAGTCCCTGCCTCCTCCAATAAATGAAGGAAGGCACAGATATTTCCTACGTATCTGAAGGTGGGGACAGCGCGCCCTGGCCTCTCCGGAGCAGAGCCCCTGGCCGCCGGGTCCCTCGGGCTGGACCCCGGTGACTGGCGACGGCTCCCCTGGCCCGCTCGAGGCCGCTGGTGCAAAGCGTGGGTCGCACAGAGTGTGCAGGGGGTGAGACGCACAGACCCGTCAGGAACCCCGGAGTGCCGGCAGGTTCTCCAAAACGCTGTCTTTCTGACCCACATGTGCAGACGATCTTCGGCCGGGCCTGGTGGTAGACTGCGCCGCCAGTGTGCCCTTGGCGACGCTTCTGTTCAAGGAAGCAGGGCAGTGAGGCTGGCTGGGGTCAGAGCCCCCGGACGCCCCGAGACCATTTCCCCAGGCCTTTAGTTAGTCTGCTGGTCAGGCGTTCTGTAGGTCTGAGCCTCAGACCAGCGTTGCCTCTGTCCCCTTTGGGAGCGGGACAGTGAGGGGCCCTGTCCACCGAGCCCTGGAGGGCAGCACATGCCCTCAGCCTGCGGAGTCTACCCCTGTGTTGTGGGGAGCCGAGACCCGACCACCACGGAGACCCTGCCTTCCTCGCTGATCCTGGAGGCCAGCTAGTCTGGCCACAGGGTGCGTTTCCCCAGAGGACGGACCTGGAGGGTCTGCCGAGGGCTCTGGTCTGGCCTGCTCCCCTGTAACATGGGGGCAGCTTTGCCCCAAAGCGATCCCCAAAGTGTCTGGGCCTCGAGGGATGGGGGCCCCTGGGGGCTGAGCAGCCCCCGGGGGAGCACGGGGAGGCTGGGGGCCGCAGAGGTTGGCTTCGGCCTCTCTCCTTCCCTCTCGTCCTTCTGCGTGTCCCCCAGCCCCGCCCCATCTCAGGACGGGTGTCCGCGGCCTGCGTGCTCCATGACTGATGGGCCGCTCAGGGCCCAGGACCAGACCAACCAGACTGTTTCCTCCTCCCCAAGGTCAGTGGGCCCTGGGCGGGAGTCATGGCCTGAGGCCGCCACAGTCAAAGCTCCGCTGGACCGGACCAGGCCCGCGATTCACACCCAGAGCTGCACGGATTAACGGAGAACTGGGGCCTCTAGCTCCCGGAGGATCCCGCCCCTCCCCAGGTCACTGCACTCACGCTGGGTGGCATCAGACGAGGGCGGGCAGACACCGTGTCCACCGGCTCGGGGCTTCTGTGGGGAGCACCCCAGGTGCTTGTAGGAGCACAGCCCACAGCAGACCTGAAATCCCAGAAGCCTGGCCGCCTGGGAGACTGAGTCCCAAACACCCAGGCCCTGGGCAGGCGTGGCTGGAGATGAGCCGGGAGACCCTCCCCGGGAGCAGGGGTGCGAGGGGTGGGGGTGCTCCATGGGCTCCAGTCCGAGCCCCTCTCTTTACCGGGGGCGGGAGGGGCAGCCCAGGGGGCAGCAGCTTGGCCAAGCAGCCGGCCTGCTGCGGAGAGAGCTTGGGGACAGAGTCGGGCGCGTGCCCGCGGAGGGGGGCTGTCACCGTGCTCCAGCTCCAGGCCTCGTGTGGTCCCTCCAGGTTTTCCGGATTGCTGCCGCGGCCCCGCACACAGCGCGGCCAACACCGACACCTAGCGGACAGAGGGGACGTTGCTCCTCGTGCTTCCGTGGGCTGGGAGGACCCTCAGCCTGGGAGGACCCTCACCCCTACCAGCTCAGTGGCTGTGACTTTCACAGAAACTCCTACTTGTTGGGGGGACTAGCAGGAGACCACCACAGGCTGCAGGAAGCCTGGCCACCTGGGGTACTGAGTCCTGACCCCAGACTCACGGCCCGGCTGTGCTCTACACCCAGGGTGCGCCCGCCCTGGCCTAGGGATGGGGGGTTGAGACCCTCGCCCATGCTGGGTGTGGGGGCTGTTCCACAGCTTCAGCCAGGTGGGGGCAGGGCTGGCAAGAGTGGTGTCCCCACGCTGGGACGCAAGGCTTCCTCTGGTTTCGGGAGCTGTCCGAGACGTTCCTAGCCCCCGGCCCCACACGGCTTCCTGCTCAGGTCCTCACCAGGACCCAGCGGTCTGCTCTCGCCACCTGCTCTGTTCCTGTTCCCACTTGGGTTTTCTGTGGATGTGGCAGAGCCGTGTTCAGCCCAAAACGTGACTTCTCCGGGGGACGCTCCTGCTGGGGAGAGCCACGTTCTCACTGCGGCTCTCCGGAGGCCCCTCCGGAGTCAGGGACCCTGTGACGGTGACGGCCCCTCCTCTTGGGTGTGGTGGGCTGACTGACGTGACTCACTTCTGAAAGATAGGAGGGGCCCTAGCCCTGGGGTCAAGGTCACTTTGGCAACACGAACCTGAGGTGTCCCAATGGGAAAGTGTTTCTCCTCTGTAGGATCGTCCCCAAACCCACACCCACAGAGAATCACGAGAAAGCATCAGAGCAACCCGGACAGACTGAGGCCAGTCTGGGAACCCCTGACCAGCGCTGCTCAAAGCTGCGGACGTGAGGGCCTGGCACAGGCTGAAGGAACGCGGAGGAAGGCGGTGCCGTGGGCCCTGGGGACAGGGCAGGCATGAAGCGGCCTCTCGTCTCGGGAACGGCAGTTACTGTGGTCACTCGTTGCTTTGACCGCGGACTGTCGGGGGTCAAGGGTGAGCCTTCCCACACTCAGGGAGGGTGTCCAGGGGAGCCGGGTGGGTGCACCCTGAGTCCTGCAGGACCATGTGCTCCCACTAGATGGCAGCAGCGCCCTGCAGCCTGGACCCCTCCAACCCTGGCGGGCCGGGTCAGGGCCTCGGGGCTGGGGCGCTGGCTTTCCTCCAGGCGGTTGCCGGGGTTGGCAGCTAGGAAGGGGACCTGGGGGGCAAGGGGAGGGCCTCCTCATAAGGCAACCTGCCTGCCGCTCTGTCTCTCAGTCCCGTCTCTGTATCTCTCTAGCTCTGGCTCTCTCCCTCTCTCTGTCTCTGTTAGTCGTCGTATCTCTCCATCTCTGTGTCTCTGTTTCTCTTTCGCTGTCATTCTCTGTATCTCTGTCTCTGTCTCTGTCTCATTCTGTCTCTCTCTCTCTTTCTCTGTTTCTCTCTCCATCTCCTTTTCTGTCATTTTCTGTCTCTGTCTCTTTCTGTCCCTCTTTCCAGACCCGAGTCAGACGGTCTGAATTCAAGCTCAGGTCCCCCCGTTTTGGGTCAATGACTGGCTTTGCCTTGCGTCAGGGCCCATCTCAGTACGGGGTGGAAACGGCCTCAGTGGACAGGGCTGCTGGAAGCGTCATACAAGCCCCTGTAGGATAAGTGCCTGGGGTGTGGCCGGCACTGTCCTTGTCTGCGTCAAGTTGTCAAACGACATCCATTATGTGGAGCCCGCTGCCCCCAGGTCCTGGTCCCAGTCCTTGTCTCCAACAGGGATGCGTCCAGCACTGCCCTCGGCACTCTTCTAAGTCCTCTGGTCTGGGTGAAGAACCAGGGCCCAGCGGGGACGGCCTGCCCCAGGCTCTCACTCCTGGTGCTGGCCACTGGAGGCCCCAGCAGCCAGCCCTTATCCCACAAGCTTCTGCTGAAAGCCCTCGAAGGCAGAAGGACTGGCGTCCAGCACCCAGCCCAGGGGCTGTGGCCTCAGGGTCAGAAATGCCCGGGTGTGCTGTGTGTGCCCACGTAGCGTTGGGACCCCTCTGATTTCTCCCTAGAACGCTCACTATGCAGCCCTCTGAGAAGCACACCTGTGATCAGCCGGATGCCCCCGACCTCCCACATGATGCGGCCCAACCCCCGCCCGAAGCCCCCTGAGCTCCCCTCTGGTGCCCCCAGCCTCGGGCTGACAAAGCCAGTCAGCAAACCAGGTCCTGGCCAGTGGTCTTCCCAGCAGAGCTAAGAGCTCCGTCCACACCAGCTTCCCTCAGAGCTGGATACCCCAACCTCACCTGGGGGGCAGAGGCCTGTGGCTCGGGATGGTGGAATCCACGTGAGTGGGGGCGGGGGAAGGGTGGGGGGCTTGTGGAGGCAGTCCTGCCCGGCTCTCCTGCTCCCAGGCCACAAGCGTGTCTGGCCTCGCTCCTGTCCCCGACGCTGTCCCCGGGCAGTGCGCACACCCATCTCCCAGACTCGCAGGCTGGGGTTGGGCCCCCGCACCCTTCTGCTCACCCTGCCTGAGGCCGCTCTCCGCACTGCCTGGGTCCACCCTCGGTTCACCTGCGCCCTTAGCAGCGGGGCTGGTCCTGTCGGCTGAGCTGCTGGAACCCCAGCAAGGCACTCGGGGGCCTGGGTCGTCTGCGGGTCTGCGGCACTGACAGAGGCAAGGACATCCCGCTGTGCTGCCTGGACGAGGGCGTCTGGACACGCCTGCCGGCGCGGGGCCACTGCTTTCTCCCCCGGGGACAGGAGGGAGCCCGCCCTGCCAGGGCCCAGGCTCTGGGTGCCGGTCCGCGGCCATGCACCTGCCCCCGCCTCGTGTCTTAGTCAGCTGGCCCGCTCCCCAGCACCAGCCGGAATGTCCCTCTGGTGACGCAGGATAACGTCCGAGCTCATGGTGCCTCTGTAGTCACAAGGGACGGGAATACAACTCGGACTAGCCTTAGGAAAAGGCGGTGGGCGCTCCCTCTGTTTGCACAGGTCACTGAAGCCTGTGTCTTCCCCATGACGGGTTCCCACCACTCCCGTGACTTCATGGTGGGTTCCCGCCACGCCCATGACATCACGATGGGTTCCCGCCATGCCCATGACATCACGGCAGGTTCCCAGCACACCCATAACCTCATGACGGGTTCCCGGCATGCCCATGACATCACAACGGGTTTCTGGCGCGCCCATGACGTCACGACGGGTTCCTGCACACCCATGTCAGGGTCTGTGGCTCTTTTCCTGGGCTGGTTTCATCCTCCAGAGAACGTTGAAGGGGGTGCAGTTGGCTCCCAGCCCCCCAGACATACATCCCATCAGGTTACAGCCCAGCAGGAGGAGCACCTTGTCCCCATAGTCTCCCCGAGAGTTCCAGGGTATCTCCAAGGGGCCCGGACGGCGGTCCTGTCTATCCCCAAATCAACATTGATTTTGATTGGCCTGGGGTAGATCAAGGGGACACCTTGAGCCTTGGGGTAGGACTGGCCTGGACCCAGGGAGCTGGCGCTGCACCAAGGGGGTAACGCAGGGCAGCCAGGGAGCAGGGCCCGGAGTGAGCAGCCCGCTGTCACCGGGCACCTGGGTGCAGTGTCAGGCTACCCGGTAGGGCCCGGCCCGCCCTGCAGGGAGAGCTCTGTCAGAGGCAGGAAAACAAAATACTCTGTTGTCCGAATTCCGTGTTTCCCACTCAGCAAATAGCAATGAGCGAATTCCCCGGAAGAACTGGTCTCCCTGGTGGGGGACGACCGCTGGGGAGGGAGAGGGCTCCCTCAGGTATGGGGCCGGGCACCAGGAAGGACGCAGAGAGGATCATCATCCGAGGACTTGGAGACTGGAACAGGCTGGACCCCGGCCTGCTGGGAGTCTGGCTGGGCTTGGAGAGGAAATGGCTTTCACTCTCCTGGGTTCTCTCTCTGGGTTTTCAAACGCCTTCCTGCCCACGCGTGCCGAGATCTCCTCCTTCAGAGTCTGGCCTGTGGTGGTCTGAGCGTTCGTGCCCACCCCAGTTCGGGCGTTGGATCCGGATGTCCGGAGACGATGGTGGTGGGGTCTTGGGGCGGTGACGAGGCCTTGAAGGTGGGGCCCCGTGCGTGGGACTGGAGCCCTTTTAATAGGTTCCAGTGAGCGGTCCCGGCCGGAAGCCTGGAAGAGGGCCTTCTCCGGAGCGTGACCATGCGGGCCCCCAGGCTTGGACTTTCCATCCCCCGGAACCGTGAGAAGTCAGTGTGTGTTGACGAGCGCCCCCACGCCCCCAGCGTACGTGTTCTGCTATAGGACAGACGGAGACCTAGTGTGCGCTTGCCTCCGCGTCAGGAACAGGACGGCTCCGTCTCCCTACACGGCTGTGGGGCAGGGTCCCCAATATGCCTCTCGCCTACTCTGACTTTAGCGGGGCACCTGACCACGGCACGGGTGGCATGTCCGTGGCGGGGGAGCCTCTCCTTTGGCCATAGGGGCGGGTTTCCCTCACCCTAAATGTACATCTTTATCATTGAAATTGATGCCACTTTCTTTTTTCTTTCATTGAAAAGGGGACTTATTTGGTTACGTGTTTCAGTCTAAAATAACACGAGGCAGAACCCAGGGAATAAAGACATAAGGAGGAAGTTAAGAGAGAGGATTTCTTTTCTTTCTTTTTAAAAAAGATTTTATTTATTCATTTGACAGAGAAAGAGATCACAAGCAGGCAGAGAGGCAGGCAGAGAGGGGCGGGGGAAGCAGGCTCCCCGCCAAGCAGAGAGCCCAAGGCAGGGCTCGCTCCCAGGACCCTGAGATCGTGACCTGAGCCGAAGGCCGAGGCTTCACCCACGGAGCCCCCAGGCGCCCCAAGAAAGAGGATTTCTTAGAAGCAGACGCGGGGGCTGGGAGCCTCTGACCATGTCCCTTGGCTGCCCCACTGGTCTCTCCTGAGCTTTCGGGAAATAAATTTGTCCCACTTTTTCCCCATGTTTGGGAGCCACCAGTCCTGTATGTGACATTGTGCCTGGGGCAGGGCTGAGCAGGGCACCCGGGACCCCTTCCTTCTCCAGTCACATTATTCTCAATCATTTCCGCCTCCACAAGGGGGCCCGGCCTCCCTGAGAGGAGCAGGAGCCTGCGGCGTGCCCCTTTCTCGCTCCTCCTGGGCACTGGAGGAGTTGGCAGAGACCACGGGTCAGGACTTGCCTCCCAGGCAGGGGGCCTGGAGCCTACAGCTGGGACTGCTCCTGGGCCCTCCTGCCCCACCCCTGCTTCTTCCGGGCTGGGGGCCGAGGCTGTCACCGCAGGTCAGTGGGCGGAGATTAGGATCCCAGATGGCGAGCGGTCCCCGAAGCCGCGGTGCCGGAGGGACCGCCAGCCTTGCTGCGCCCTGTCTGCTGGTGCCACGCGGCCGGCCCTGCCTCTCGAGGGGAGACGCGTCCCAGAACTTCCGGATACACAGCCTCCCTCGACCCCTGTCCCGATAAACCCACCATGAGCTGGAAATGCACGGGACACACATAACCTACAGGGCATCCGCCGCTGGGCTGGCCTGCCAGAGACGCACAGGGCAGGAGCAGAGATGTCAGCCTGCGGTTGGGCAGAATCATGACGCGAGCCTCGTGTATAATAAAGTGACCAGCTCCCTCACTTACCCAGCACTGTGCTGAAAGTGACCAGCAGAACGGCTGTGGGGTTATCAGCTGTGGACCCGGCGGGCTGTGGGTCTGGCTGACCGGCTGTCACGGCCCGGCCCAGCCTGCTGGGAGATGATGGGCCGTAGACAGCACGCCTGGGACTAGATCCAAATTCCCAATTCCGGTGTGGCTCCTACTGGATGCGGCTCACTTTCGCACCATCGTAAAGCTGAAAAGTCACAAGTGAAACCATCATAAGTTGGAGGAGGCCATCTGTATTTTGAGGACCCCTCCCTGCTGTGCACCTGTGAGGCCATCCCCGGTTCATCAGGCCGCCGTGCTCTGTCCGACATTTCCTGAAAAATCCCGTTGGGTCAGCCCAGGAAGTCAGCTCCTGGGACCTAGTCCAGCAGGGCTGGCTTCCCATGGGGGCGCGTGGCCAGCCCCCCAGTCACCTGGCGCAGGGATAGCTCAGGACCGGGACCACGTGGCCCAAGAGAGGGGGCCCCACAGGGGAACGGACAGTGACTGGGCAGGTTGGTCCTGGGTCCCCACGGCAGGGCAGAGGACACACCACAGACAAGTTCTGCTGTGGGCGTTGGGTCCAGCTCTCGAGCTGACCTCAGGAAGATGGCATCTATGTGGGGTCACCAAGAAAACTGTCTGAATAGAGACAAGTCTCAGGAGACCATGGAAGTGAACAGTAAGCATTTAATGGGAGTTATAGAAATCACTAGCTCCTCAGCCCAAGTAACCCAGCAAATCCACAAGAGGGAGGAGCGTTTCTTACAATCAGTATGACACGCATGACACACCCAGGCTGCCTTTGGAGAAAAGGTGCTTTGCCACTGGCCTAGTACGGTGTGCAGGCTGCCCTCGGACGCAGGAGGAAGTTCTGGGGTCTGTAGGCCGAGGGGTTCACCACGCAAGAGGGCTAGCTCTGCACCCACCCCATCCCCCACCCCAGGCTAGCTCTGCACATACCTCACTGTCAGGGTCAGTGGAGCCCCTGCCATGTCCCACGTGGGTCCCCTGGGAGATGTCCGGTTGAGGCTCCTCTCGGGGCCCCTGACGATGGCCAGGCAGAGTTCCCACTTTGTGCTGTGGGGCTGCCCACTGCCCTCCCTGTCCTGGACAAAGTTGCGGTTCTATTTGCCAGGAGGGCCGCGGGCACCACGGGAAATGCCACGTTCTCTCCCGTGGTCAGCACGGTTCACGGATCCCGGGCGCTCTCTCCACTGCCCTGTCCGGGGGGCCCTGCTGTGTCTCCCTCCTTCCTCCTGCCCTGTCAGGGTCTGGAGGACACGCTGTGTGCTGGCTGTCCCACGTGGGACACCTCGCGTCCTGCCCCTGTGTCCCCTGTGTCCCCCAGTGTGACGCTGCGACTCCATCTTCCCGCACCGGCGGCAGAGGGCGCGGCTTCCTCCAGACGCGGGGGGCCTCACCCCTGCGATTCCCCTTCTGGCCTCGGCTCTTCCCAGCTGGTCCTTGTCTCCCTGACTTCTAAGTGCGGGGCATCCCCGGGGCCCTGCCAGCCTCTCCGCCTGGCTCCTCCCAGCACACACGGCCCCCATCATGGAGCTGACCTTGCTCCGCTCCCTAGTCACAGCTCAATCACCAACTCCTCCTGGAAGCTTTGACCCCCAACCCCCGCAGACTCCGATTTCCACCCAGCATGCATGCAGTGGCGCCGACCCGCTGTCCCTCGCCTCCGGACTGGGGTTCGTGCGCCCCGCGTCCTTGCTCGTGGAGTCACGTGGGGCCCTGAGCAGCAGGGTGGGGGGCACCCAGCCCCCAGGGTCTTCTCCGGTCACACACGGGGCGGCGCCCCTGGGGCTGAGTGTGCCCGGGGCTGTCACGGAAGCTTGCAGACTCGGAGGCTTTTGCTGTCTTCTGGAAGAGCCGCTTTGTTCCTGACCTACTTTGTTGGAAGACACTAAACCATCGGCACTGAGTGGAAACACCGGGGAGAAGAAAGAAAATATATGTCAAGGACAGCGATCAGGGTGCGTGACGGCTGACCCCCTTGCTCACCTCTGGAAGGGCCCCCTCTCCGAGCACAGTCACCTTCTGGGGTGACCTTGGTGGGGCACAGTCGTGTCCTCTGAGCCGCCCTTCCCGAGAAAGCCTCCTGCACCGGGTCCGAGTGTGGTCGGATTGTGGTAACAGAGGCCGCAGACCGGCTGAGGAACAGCACACGTCTTTCTTGTAGCTCGGAGCGGGGGATCGGGGTCGGACCCGGCACGGTCGCGGTCTGCTGGGAGGCGTCTTCCAGGACATCGCCAGCATCCTCGCTGCGTCCACGCAGTGTGGAAGGGGCCGGGGCTCCACAGAGCCTCTGTTATAGGGACACCGGTCCCCTCTTGGGGCTCCATGCCCACAGCCTCATCGCCCCCGAGGCCCCGGCTCCCGACATCCCGGGGGGTCAGTGTGAACACCCGAGTTTTGGGGAAGCACAAACGTTCAGGCCGTAACAGCTGGGTAGAATTAAATCCACCGTAGAGACGCGTTCAAGTCCTGACCTTCCATGAAGCTGACCTCAGGTGGGAACAGAGCTTGGCAGGCGTGAGCAGGTCAGGTGAGGTCTTCGTGGACTGGGAGTGGAGGGCGCTGATCCGACGACCCGTGGTGTAGAAGGGGAGGTCGAGGGCCTGAGGGTGCTCAGGGAGAAGGGCACGTGGAGGGGGAGGGACGCGGGCAGGCCAGGGAGCGACAGCGGGAGCCCTGTGGGGCCGGGACGGTGTCCCCTGCAGCCTCGGGGGCATCTGGGGCCTCGGGCCTCTGGGCTGTGAGAGGGTCAACGCCCAAAAGGCTGCCAAGCGGGAGCGTCCAGGCCGGGCTCTGCCCGAGTGGGAGGCACACTCTTACTGCCTCAAACCGAGGCAAACATGCCAGTTTCTGGGGCCTCGGCAGCCAGCCTGCTCCGAGAACAAAACAAGTCCCGGCTTGTCTTAGTGTGGACTGCTTCCTACCCACCCGCGGGGACGGGGCCCCAAAGGCACAAGCCACGACCAGCTGCGCCTGCGCGCCTTGCGCGATGTCAAGTGTGCAAGCCCGCCCGCGGGGCCCAGGGTGGGGGGGAGAGCTCGGCCCTGAGCTCGGAAAGAAGCTGGTCCTCACTTGTTCCCGAGAGCCATGCCGTCCCTTTCCAACGGTTCAGCTGTTCCCAGGCCTGGGGTCCCCGGCCGGAGCTGCCGCTACCACAGGAGGGGGCCCGGCGGGGGGATTCAGAGTCGCCGGGAGACCGTGCGCCCCGTCTCCGGGCCACTTGTAACCGCAGCGCTGCCGTCCGCTGCATCTGCTCAGCCCCACGCCCACCGCCGCCTCGGGCCTCGGCCCAGGGCCCACGGCACCGGCAGCAGCCTGGCTGCCCAGGGACAAGCTTCTATCCGCTGGTCTTTCTCCGCGGCTCCTGCTTCTTCGTGCGTCGACTCCCACAGGATGGGACGCTGGACATGGTGGCCTTCTGGCGTCACGTGGCTGCGCTGGGCGTCTGCGACTCGCTGGCCGCTCTCCCTGGCCCAGCCCGGTGGGTCCCTGTGGACACTCACATCCCTGGCCCCAGTCTGACTCGGGGGACCCTGTGAAGCTTTCCGGAGCACACAGTCCTCCTCTGGGACACTCACCTTGCACATTCCGCCTCTGTGACCTCGGCTCTGGGTCCTCTCAGGGCAGGGACACAGCTGTGCGTGGAGGGAGCTCCCTCCGCGGCGGGCTCAGCGCCTGCGGCCTGAGGTCTGCAGACAGCAGTCTTACCCGGTTTTCCGCTTGTTGATGCTGGTGGGCGTGTCCGTCCCAGGGAGCCTGGTGCGGCTGAAGGGGAGGTCTGGCGTTTTGCACCATCCCGGGCGGAGAGTGTTCTGGTCTTGAACCTGGAGCAGCAGGTTGTGGGTGACCATCAGTGTCCCGTGGAGAGAGACAGTCACCGCGCTCCGCCTTCCCCGGAAGATGCGTGCTGAGGGCACCAGCCTTGCCGGGGAGTGTCTGCACGCAGTAGGGCATCTCCGACTAAGCATGGCTACACGGGATAGGGTGGGGGGTGCTACCGTCGTGCGTCTTTCCGGACAGCTAGGCACCATCGCCCTGTGGGTGGGGTTGGGCCGGCGCCTCCTCCCTACCGAGTCCAGGTCCTCCTGTCCCTGTCCACGACGTGGGGGTGGCCAGGAGTTCCCTGGATTTGACAGGTCAAGTATGGTCACACTAAACCGAGGGTCGATGCAGTGGGTTGAACTGTGAACCCCAAAAAGGTACATCCGAGCCCTAGCCCTGAGTACCTGGGGATGTGGCCTTACATAGAGATAAGGTCTTTGCAGATATGACCCTGTTAAGGGTGGCGAGATGAGGACCCCCCTCGCTCTAACAACTGGTGTTCCTGGGAGAGACGCAGGCGTGCTGGGGAGAAGCCATGTGGGGACAGAGGCAGAGGTGGGCGGGACACGGCCACGAGTCCAGGACGCCTGGAGCCCCCAGTGGCGGGGAGAGGCAGCAGGGACCCCTCCCCTGGAGGCTCTGGAGGGACCATGGCCCAGGCTGGATCTCAGACTCGTGGCCCCAGAACTGAGAAAACAGCCTCTTTCTGTTCCAAGGCCTCCAGCGCAGTCGTTACTTGCAGAATCTCTGGGGGAATGAACCGTGCTGGCCGCACCTTGGTGTCTCGGGCTTGGAGCTCGGCTCGTGGCCAGACCCCTGGCAGCTCAGAAGTCCCTGCTGCGTCTGACCCGACTGCACTCAACTTGGGAGCCACAGGGGTGAATGACACCCTGTCCTGCCCTAAGGACGCCGTGGGACACAGAAGGGGCGCACAAATACGTGGTTGTACCTGGGGCGCGTGGGTATCCATCAGGTCCCGAGCTATGGATGAAACATGGGCGTAATTTATTAACCCACCATCTGCATTTTGAGCACACCAAGCCCCGTCTTCTCAGGTGCGTTGGGCCTCAGGGAGACCACCAAGAGAGGACAGCGTTCCTGGGACCCAAGACGGGTGCCAACGATGATCAGATCCCCGGGTCCTTGGTAGTCACACCCTTTGTGGCTCACGGCCAAAGTCCCCCTGAAGAGGCTCTGGTCACGGCCTCGGGGCTCCTCATGGAGATTAGCCGGCAGGTACCCACGCGGACAGCCCAGTGCCCTCCGCATGGATCCCGATGCACGGATTCCCTTCCTCTGCCCCCGCTGGGCCACGAGCGTACAGAGCCCAGCCCTGTCCTGAGGTCCCCATCTGTCCCCTGAGACCTTCAGGCGGTCTCTGTCCATGTTGGCTCAGTCTGCAGCCACAAACCCCACAGCCCAGGGCTGGAAAAAAAACAGGTATTTCTGCGAGTCCGGGAGGCCAGAGCTCGCTGCCTGCCGGCGGGGCGTCTGGCGGGGTTTGCCTCCTGGCTCGCGGACACGGATGGTGTCTTCTCTGGAGCGCTCTGTCCTGGGGCTCCACCTTCACGAGCCCTCCCCGCCCCTAGCCCCAGCCCCTAGGCAGGGAGGGACCAACGTGGGAATTTGGCGGCCCGTTCTGATTCCGGCCGTCGTAGCACAGGCCGCGTGCTGCCCTCTGACGTCTGGACGTCGTGCCTCTCCTGGCTTCTCCGAGTCCCGTCTGGGTCCGGCCTCTGGGCTCTTCCCGCCCCGTGGGGTCAGTGCAACCAATGTGGATGGTGCTGGGGTGCTCCGGCGGATGCCCCCACGGGAAGCGGAGGCTCAGCAGCGAGGGGTGTGCGTGCCGCCCCCGCAGGAAGAAGCTGAGATGGCCCCCCCCCTTCCGCAGAGCAGCTCGGCCCCTGTGAGCCGACGTCCCGAGGCTGCGGCAGCTTTGCCCCCGACGTGCTCTCCCATGCGCCCAGTCCCAGCGCAAGAACGCGGTTTCCAGGCAGCTGCGCACACGCCGGGTCAGGGCGGGCGTGAGCGCCGAGGCACCTCGGGCAAGGCCTGCCCTCAGTTTGCAGCAAGTTGAGGCAGCCAAGCGCTGAGAATGAACCCAACCCCTGTCGCTTGTCGGAGTAAACACGTCAAACCTCCGGGTGAGTTTCTGCAGAGTCTCTGATGCCTGCAGGGAGCTCCCGATGCCCCACGCATCGGAGTGGCTAGGTGAGGGCAGGTGAGGGCGGGCAGGGGCAGGGCAGGGTGGGTGAGGCCAGGTGAGGCCAGGTGAGGCCAGGTGAGGCGAGTGAGGGCAGGTGGGGACAGGTGTGGGGGCCCCCCGGCCGTTTCTGTGGTGTCCTAGCTTGTCCTAGCTTGTGTTCTGAGACACCAAGACTCATCTGGGTGTGAGGAGCTTGAAGCCCCTCAGAGCCTCACAGCCTCCCAGAGCCCGGGCACCTCCTCTCTCCCTGGCTCACCTGCCCCCCTCCCGGTCTCCTGGCCACGGGCTTCTAGAGCCCCGCATGTCTTATCAGTGGCCTGAGTGGTGGGGAGAAGCTGCAGTCTATTAAGATTTAAAGAGATTTAATGTCAGGAGACAGGCAAGAGAAGGAATTTAATTTAGTGATAAAAAAGTAATCAAATCTCAACTTGTGGACAGAGAGCCATTGCCCGATTGCCGATTGTTCTCGCACGTGTGTTACGAAGCCAGAGCTGGGGTGGCGCCTGGCTCCGGGGGCACAGGGCGGGGGCCGTGGAAGCGCTCCAGCTGGGGCCACCCAGCCAGGTGCACCTCCTTCTCACCGAACCTGAGCAGGTCTGCTTCCCGGGGCCCTGGGGGAGGGGGTCGGCGCTCCTGGCTGCCCTTCCCAGCACGCCCTCGGACTTCGGGAAGGATGCCTGGAGGTGGCCGGCGCCTGCGCCTGTTCCTCCTGTGGTTTTAGGAAGCCCGTCTCCGCAGGTTTGTTTATAAATGATGCTCTGACCCGCGGGCAGCGGCCACCTTCTCCTGCAGGGGGTGGGGGGTGTGACCCCTCCCCGCTGGGGGTCCAGGGGTCCTTCCCTACTGAGGGGTGCATGACCCCTCCTGTTTGAGCCTAGTGGCAGCCGCGGGCGGCGGGGAGGCAAGAGCAGGAGGGAGAGAGGACACACGGACACCGCCTCCTTGGGAGTAGAAGGTCCAAGTCGCCTTTGGGGCCGAGTGTGAGGAGACCCCACTCACCTGGGGGTGTCGAGCTCCGTGTCTGGGGACGGCGGGAGTGCTCTTATCACCCTCACCTGCTCCCAGATTGGGGCCTGTGCCTGCGGAGGCTGAAACCTTAAGTTCTCCTTCCCTTTGCCCCTCTCCTACGCCCAGTCCCCCTGCAGGGCGTTTGCAGCCGTGCTGATGGGCCTTCCCTTTTGCCCGCTAGCCAGGCAGAGGTCAGCGGAGCCCCCAGTTCCCTTGCCCTGCACCCCCAGGGCAGCTGGCCTCCGATGCACTGTCTGCGGAGGGTGATTCCTGGGTTGGGGTGGATCCGTCCAGAGGCAGATGAAAAGAACAGCTGTTGGGGTTGGGGTTGGGGTTGGGGTCAGGGTTATGGTTAGGGCAGGGTTAGAGAGGGGGATGCAGAAGAGCAGGACCATCCTGATGTGGTTTCTGACCCGGCATTAACTGCCCAGCTCCGGCACATCCACTCCCCCCCGCCGCCGAAGTCTACGTTGGGAGGAAAGTACTCCGGTTTCTGTGAAAGAAGGCATTCTCATCACAAGCAACGTAACTGGGAAAGTCCACAGATAGAAGCGTACTGCAGGTGCCTTTCCCAGAATGTCTGCTGTGCGCGCTTGGTGACACCCTGCAGGTGGGCATGTGGGCAGGTGTGCAGGTGGGCAGCTGCCGCAGGTGCGCAGGTGGGCAGGTGCGTGCAGGTGGACGCCCAGTGTGCAGCTGTGGCCGCGCTGAGAAGCTCTTCAGCAGGACAGCCCCGTCCCATCCACCTGAACTTCAGACGACAAAGGATGAGACATTTTTGAAACACAAATATCTTTCTGTCAACTCTCATTTCTTGAAAGAGCTCTCTAAATGTCGCTTTAAAAAGTTTATGAAGAACAAAAGGTTTAAAAAGGTTTTAGAATGCCTGGCTTAATTTCAGATGTGGCTGTAAAATACGAGCACTTGGTTGTGACATAATGAGAAATACATAGATTCAGTCTCTGCCCCTGTCCTACCGCAGGGCTCCAGGGGCCCTCGGGATGGGCTGGTGGGAGGGAACGGACCCCGGGTGTGGGGCTGCCGACGGAGGTGCCACTGGGGCTGCCGCTGGGGGTGCCCAGCGGCCACCGGTTAGTCAACGATGCCCACATGTGACGCCCGCGGAGCCATCCCCGGGGCGAGGAGAGCTTCCGGGCTGCCGAGCGCGAGGAGGGGCCCCGAGAGGGCGTGAAAACGGAGAAACCCAGTCCTCCCTTTCATCAGTCTGTTCTGTCCGTCGTCTTCTCCCCGCTCTGGCTTCGGTTGGCTGCACCCTTGTTTAATGTGGTCCCACTTGACAACATCGGTGGTCGGTTCTGGGGGCTGTTCCGGGATTGCACGGAAGTGAGCACATTTCCCCGTGGACCCAGGGCTCGCCACGCTCTCCAGAGCTCCTTTGTCCCTGGAATTGGAGTCCGTTCTGGGTTGGTTGCTGGCAGAGCTCAGGAAGGACTCGTGGGTCCCGAGTTCTTCAGCACGGGACCACCTGCCTCCACCTCCATCCTGGGGGTGGGGGAGCATGTGTCCCAGCAGGGAGCTGCTGGGGGTCCCAGCCCCTCCCCCCGGCCTCCCCCTTACCTCCCCGCACCCACACGCCAACCTTTGATGGCTTCTGCTGAGGCCAGTCTTGCAGATGATTCTTCTGTGCTCCCTAAAGCCGCCCTCTCTAGACACTCTTGGTGTTAAAGGGTTAACTAAGATGGGTCACAGAGTTGGTTGGGTGTTTCTTATCAGAATTTCCTGGGAAACAACCCCGTCGTTAGCTCTGCTAGCCCGAAGTGGTTGTCACTATTTCAGAGAAATTTCTCGAGTTCTACCATTGAAGGATTACGTGCCTCGGTCTCGGAGCCGGGGTCCTCGGGGAGATGGGGGTTCCTCGAGCTGGACTGTCCCACACATCTCCCACGTTGATCAGCTTCTCTCTTGTCTTGTTCATCTGTGCTCTGCTTGGTTTCTTCCTTCGGTGGCAAAAACTTGACGTTCAGTGGCATACATACGGAAGCGAGAGAATTAGACAACTACAATTTAGCGCGCGCTCACGAAGTTACCGATCCAGGCCAGGACTAGAAAGTGCTGTTGAGACAGTTCAGAGAATGGTGGACAAGGAGCCACGGGTTCGTCTCGTCCCCTGCTGAGGTCACGAAGATACCCTTGTGGGTGTGACCTTGAAGACACAAGGCCAGCGGAGAGATCAGATGGTCACTGCCTGAATCCAGAGCGCTCCCTAGGACCCCTGCACATACAGTGTCTGTCACGTGAACCCCTCAGACTCCTCCTGGAGCACGTGAGGCCTCTGGCGTGGCTCCCAGACATGCAGGGGAGGCGGGTGACCACACACAACCGGCCGGGGCCCTTGTGGTCACGCTGGTCAGACGGAGACCGTGCCTGGTCTGAGGACCCTCAAGGGACTTGACCCCCGATGCACCCAGGCCCCAGATATGGTTTCAACAGGCAGCAGCGCGGGGCGACTCCAGGGCTGCTCAGGAAACGTGGACATGGTCTGGGGATGAAATGCAAAACGCAGTGAAACAGGAAGATGAAAACCACCGACTGATGCAGGCAGGTAGTGGACAAAAACGTACAGTATGGTCTCAGTTTGTGCAAAAACGTGTATATGTACGCACGCACACCGATCTGCGCGAGGAAGGATCTGGAAAGATGTGCCGCCAGTGTAGGTGGCCAAGACCCCTGGGGGTGGGAACTCGAAGTCGTGTTTTTTAATTCTGTGTGTCTCCCGATACTCTGCAGGGCAGCCCCGTCGGCCCTGTAGGGACAGCGGGGCTGGTTAGGGATCGAGGAGGGCCCGGAGTCAGAGAGTGTCCCTCTTCGGGGGCGCCCCTGCCTTCCGTCTGCGCTGGGTGGTTTCTCAGACCGTCCCCGTGTGAGTCTCTCTGATCTGCTCTCCTGCCCCTCGGATCACTTGGCAATTTCATTCTCTGGCCTCACGCATTTCTTGTTGAATTCATACCACGACCGTTTTACCGTGAAAAGTCACTAGAGCTTCCTTCAGTCCTAGAAGTCGGTTCTCCCCGGGCCGTGTCCGCCGCGCGGTCGCGCCGTCTCTCGGGGTCTCCCTGGGTGGGTGTGGGGGGGACCCTGGCTGGGGCGGATTGGGCGTGTTTGTGGTCACTTGCTTGTCTCTGCTGTGACGTGAGGGATTTCTTACTCTGCCCCCGGGACCAGGGACAGACTTGCTGTCCCCTCCCCCTGGGGTCACCCTGGGACTCGCACTTTTGAGGGCGGCTGTGCTCGAGGATGACGGGTGCATATTTCAGATGCTGCCGCTTCTTGCAAAACCTGGGCTTTGTTCTGTGCAGCAGTGAGTGCAGCTAAAGGCAATCCACAGGGTCGCCCGCGCTACTGGCCTGGGGGGCCCAGTCTGAGCCCCACCCCGGGCCCGGCATCCCTCCGTCGGGCTTGCAGCCTCTCAGGGTCTCCTGAGCGTTTCCCTGGGCGGCCCCGAGCCTCCTTCCTTCCCTCCTGCCTCTCCGTGGGGCCGCCAGCCCCGTCCCGAGGCCTCCGCTGGAAGGAGGGGAAAATACAGAGACCCCCAGGGTTTGCTCCTCTGGAGATGAGATGTCTAAGAGCACGTGTAGGACTTCGCTAACTCACCAATCTTTCTCGGTAAAATCATTTATTTAATTATGTATTTATTAATTATTATTATTTTTAAAGATTTTATTTATTTATTTGAAAGATCACAAGCAGGCAGAGAGGCAGGCAGAGAGAGGGGGAAGCAGGCCCCCTGCTGAGCAGAGAGCCCGATGCGGGGCTCGATCCCAGGACCCTGAGATCATGACCTGAGCCGAAGGCAGCGGCTTAACCCACTGAGCCACCCAGGCGCCGCTAAAATCATTTATTTTAGTATCAAAATGGCAATAATCACCCGGAGGGTGTTGCTCCTGACCTATTACAGCCAAGAACTGCTGTCCACTTGTCTCTTGGAGCACATATAATTTGTCTGCATCATTCGGACATCACCCAGCCCCCGGCACAGGGGTCTCGGGCATAGCCCGCAGCATCTGGAAGAAGCCGCAGCTGCTCTCAGACGGGACCAGGATGCCTGCCTCTGCTTTACACAAATTCACAACCAGAGCTGGGGTAGGGGTAGAGGCCGAGAACTAGGGGAGTGGCTGGGGCAGGGAGGAGGCTGGAGGAAGACTACGGGTCATCCCTAAGTGCCCCTCCCCAGGGAAGGGGGAAGGAAGGGGCTCCGGTGGCCCTGGAGCCCTTTGCTGAGGATTAAACCCGACAGCAGACCCCCAGTTTGTCACTCTGACCCGAGCGAGGCACGGGGCCTGAGCTCTGTAACAAAGAGCTCAGGATAGCTTGTAACAAAGCGTGTTTGGCAGAAGATGGCGGAGTCCTTGAGGCCGATGCAAAGCCTGGAGGCCACCCCGCGAGGCCCGTGGCAGGGGCGGAGAGGATTGGGAACACAGAGGCGTCCGGCTGCAGATGTGGTCCGTGCACTTTGCCCTCCGCGGATAGCCATGGAGAACCTCCTCCCCCACCACACGGGAGGGCTCCGGGGACCCAGCTCCACGGGGAGTGGTCGGCGTGTGCATGCACGGGGAGCTCAGGGAGGCCAGGATCTGCAGGAGGGAACTCAGCGGTTCGGATCACGCCACCAGCCAGCGGGAGGTGCCTCTGGGCATGTCTGCATGGGCTGTGGACGCAGCGCCGGCTCCGGAGAAAAGGCGTGGCTCCGGCCGCTCCATCGCTCGGCCTCCCGCAGGACGGGGACCGCCATTCGGGTCTGCTCTCTCCCAGACGGAGAGATGATCTCGGGTTTTATCGTTGCAAAAACTCATTTGAGTTCAGTGATTTTCCGCCTGGACGTTAGTGGATTTTAGGAGGCTCTTAAATGCATTGTCTGGCAAGAGAGATGAGCTTCATCTGTCCTGACCGCTGCTCTCGCTGAGCCGGGCCGGAATGAGCCTGCGCACCGGGGGCTGTTGGGGGCAGGTGTGGAGTGGGAGGCGCAGTGAAGGCGCGTGTAGGAGGCGCGCCCCTCCTGACATGTCTATTATTCTCTGTGTTTGGGGGTGTGTACAAGTCGAGCATCCTTTGTCCTGATCGTGTCGGGAGATTGCATTTATGGGAGAAATGCTGGGAGGCAGAGGCGTGCACGAGCGTGGCCCCCAGGCTGCTGCCCAGCGGACATCCCGCTGTTGGGCTCTGGAACAACTGTGCTCCTCGAGTCTGCCGTGTGCAACGTGTCCCACACGTCGTATTTCTCTCCCTCATGGTAGTGACCTGAGAGTGTTCTCTTGTGGAAATGGATGCCCCATTGTCTCGCTGTCACACGTTTCCCCGTCCCAGAGGTTTTGGTGCATGGGTCACCGAGGCCAGGCGCCCCACGTCAGCGGCTTCCAACAAGGTCAGGTTATTCCAACACGGGTCCCTTCTGGCTTTCCCTCCTGGACACAGGCTGAGCAGCGAGTCCTGACCAGGCCACCGGGATCCGTGCAGGGACAGGAATGGGCTCTGCCACTCCCAGGCTCCAGAAGCTTCCACTCACACCTTTGTCCCACGTGGGACCCTGGCTGTGGCCGCCAGCACAGGGCCTCACCTGCAGCGCCAGCAAATCCCTGTGGTGGTGATCCCGTCTCCCGCATCAGCCGGAACACCGTGGTGAGCATCCTGGAAAGATGGGATCCGACCACTCGCTGGTCCGGGTGGTGGGGGCTGCGGTGACAAGGCCCACGGAGCTGGGGCCTTAACCCACAGGCACACACTGCCCTACAGTTCCAGAGCCCAGAAGCCTGAAGTCTGGGTGTCCTCTCACGGCTGTGCTCCGGGGGAAGGTCCTTCCTGCTCCCCGGGTACCTGCTGGTGGCCAGCCGTCCGCGGCACCCCTCACGGTCACCCGGCCTTCTCCCTGTGTCTCTGTGTCCCAATGTCCCCCTTGATAAGGACACAGTCAGATTGGGTCCCCCCTTCTTCAGCATGACCTCATCGGAACTGACGGCACCTGCAGGGACCCTCTAAGGGGCCAGGGCTAGGACTGCAACTGGTGAGCTCTGAGGGGACACAGTCCAGCCCATGATGGACCACAGATGGAAAAGGAAAGTCTTGTCCCCAGACTATGGCGTGGGGGCCACAAGCCACCATGCTCCGGGCCCCTCTGACCAAGGAGCTCTTTTCACCGAGGGTGCGGAACACGAGGGTAACGGGCACCCCGACCGGCAGCCGGCTCCGTGGGCGGTTACGCCCTCACACGGTTTTGAGGCTGGGACTTCAGGAGAGCCCTGGCAGGGGCCCCAGCCTGGGGTCTCATGGGGTGGCCCCTTGGCTACTGGTGGGCCTGGAAAGCTGGATGGGGCCGGACCCACTGCTCCCCGGGGTGGTCAGGGGGATGGGAGGTTCCTCAGGCCCCGCACACCTGAGCTGTCACCACCCGCCCCAGGGAGAGGTCGCACAGGCCGTGGGAGGTGGGGGAGGACACCACACTCTGTGGTCCCACAGGTCAGCCACCCCCAGGGTGTGGGGCCACACGGCCAGTTGGGCTTCACCCCTACGGAGAACCAGGGCCCCAGCCGCGACACGGAAAACTGTCAGAGGAGCCGCCGCCGGCTGTGGGCTCGCGGGTCCCACCCCTGCTGTCGGCTCCGGAGCGAGGTCGGTGCTGGGGACGCTGGGGACACCCCGGGCGCCCGCCTCCCTCAGTGACGCCCCGGTTCCCCACAGCGCCACGTGTTCTCTTCTCCTGCCGAGAGGGCCTCTCCGCTGGGGCCGACCTTCCTCCTGGTCCTGCCTCCCGCCTCCCTCCCACCCTGCACAGCCTCCTGCCTCTCTCCCCCTCCCTCCGCCCCCGTGGTCCTCAAGGCCAGCTCTGTGTTCCTGTGGCCGATGGGATGGTGTTGAATTAGAAGTTGAAAGCCCAGGGGCTACCAGTCGGCTCCTCCCCCAATCTCTCCCAACCTCACCTGAGCCCAGAAATGCGTCCTCACCTCTGTTGTACTTTGAGCCTGCCACGGGTCCGGCCCCTGGGGCCACGTGCCCACTAGCTGTGCCTGACAGCCACGACTTCCTGTCCTCTGAGATTTCTCCCCGAGGGTCTGGCCCCCCGAGGACCTCACCCATCGCACAGCCTCTAGGCCAACGGCCTCAGGGGAACCGCTAAGGATGATCGCTTCTCTTTTAATTGAACGTGGAAAGGCCTTCGGTCCAGCAGCACCGTTCTTGTTTGGGGTTGAATTTCAAGTAAAATAAGAATTAAAATTCTCAGCGCTGGCTCATCTGCAGTCATGAATCTCATCTCTGTTTGCCACATGGCGAGTCACACGTTCGAGAATAGTCATGCTAATGGATTCAGAAATGTAATTATATTGATAATTGGGAACATAAATTAGCTTCTTCTGTGAGTCTGTATCTAAATGTTAGTGGCATGTGTGCACGCGCATGCGTGTGTGATGTATATGTGCATGTGTGTATACACGTGCGTGTGGTGTACCCGTGCACACGTGTGTGGGGGTGCACGTGTGTACGAGTGTGTGTGTGTGCACAAGTGTGTGTTTGGCGTGTGTAATGCACATGTGCATGTGTGTATGGGCTCATGTGTGTGATGTAGGTGCATGTGTGTGTACAAGTGTGAGTTTGGTGTGTGTACATGTGCATGTCTGTGCACACACGTGTATGTGTGAGTGTGATGGACACATGCAGGTGCACACATGCGTACGTGTGCATGTGCGTGTGAGCGCACATTTGGCGCGTTGATGTATATGTGCACATGTGCACAGGCGAGCATGTTTGGTGTGTGTGCACGTGTGATGCGTGTGTGTGTGCCCATGGGCACGGGCGTGCATGTTTGGTGTGTGTGTGCTCGTGTGATGCACATATGAGCATGTGTGCATGTTTGGTGTGCGTGTGCGTGTGCGTGCACCCGCACAGCAGGTATTTACTGAGGGAAACTTCTCTCACCGCACCCTGATGTAACCCAGGCAGATCAGAGTAAACAAGCATGACTCCCTCCCTCGTTGGATGGGGCCAGGGCCCAGCCTCATTCTTCTCGGCAGCAGAGGGTGGACTCAGGAGGACCCCCGTGCAAGGGAGATAGGAGCCCTCCCCAGATTCTGCTGTTTGGGACAGAGTGACGAATGATGGCCCCAGGCTGCATGGGCTTCGCCCTGGGCACCCAGGAGGGCGATCTCGGGCGTGGCCACCGGCTCTCCCGACGCAGCCGCCGGGCTGTCCTGGACTGGCCCTGGGCCCTGCCCTCCTGCCCTCGCACCTCTGAGGCCCAGCAGTGAACGAGAAGGTGGCTGCTCTCTTGGTTGCCAGGCAACATTCTCCAAACCCCAATTCTGTTCAGGCAGCAGCACTGCGCTCAGGGAGGAAGCCCTCCCCAGCCCGCAGCTGATTCTCAGTCCCGGGCAGCCGATCCTGCAACGTTTTCGGCTGTGCCGATGACCGGGGACCCCTCACCCCGGGGGTCAGCCGTCCGGGGGTCAGCTGTCAGTCGTCACCCAGCCTGGCTGATGGGGCTGAGGCAGAGACCGCCACGGGCTGCTGGGAGGCTGCGCTCTTGAGCAGGGGCAGGAGGAAAGAGGGGCTCCCCGAGGCTTTCTGACGGTGACGCCCAGGGATGGCTGCGGGTCCGGAGAAATGCTGCCCAGCCTCCTTCGGCCCGCCCCCAGCCAGCTGCGCTCACAGGTACGGATGAGAGACCTTTAATCCCTCATCCTTCTAGCTGCTTTTCCGCTGGGTTTCTGTTTCTGGGTTTCCAGCTGCGTTCAGATGGGTCCAGGAGTGGAGAGCGGTTCCTCCAGTTAGGGCTCATCACCTGGGAAGCTGCTTGGTTTTGTCATCTTGTCCATGTCACCATTGAGATGGCGCCGGCCTGGTCAGGAGGGCTGGGGAGATCTCCCTCCTCTTTTTCCGGGAAAGGCTCATGTAGTGTGGGAATTCCTGTCCTGACGGCCTCTCCACACGGCCGGGGGTGGGCCAGGAGCATTCAGCTGCCACTCGCTCGGGACCTCGGGAGGCCTCTCCTGCCATCCCTGCTACACGAGGGACGCGGGACGTCTACACCCCGCCTGCTGGCAGCACCTTCCCAGTCTAGTTCAAGGATGGCTTCTTGAAGTCATTTCTGCAGGGCTCAAAGCCTCAAGGTCTGGCCCTCCACGAGCTGCCTTGAAAGAAGACATTTCTTCTGCGAAAGAGAGAGGGGCCGAGCCCATGATGTTGCTGAGCTTCTGGGCCCAGCAGGGGGTCTTGGAGGCACAAATGTTCCCAGAAAATGCAAAACTTCCTTTTTGTTGAAATTAAGCAAATTAAGAAGTGGGTCTGTGTGTCTATCTGCTGGCCTAGCCGCACAGACCCGGTGCCCACAGAAGGCTCTCTCTCACCTCTGCGTCCCGTCCTGGTGCATCTACATGTCTCTCGGGCACAGACCCACTCACCAGCTCTGTCTTGGGCCTTCCTGGATGACCTAGAGGTGCTTGGCCAAGCATCTCCAGGCTGAGCGGGGGGCTTTCCAGGTCCAGCTGGAACGAGTGGCTCCCTCCCTTCCTGTACGGACCAACACCCATCCTGAGGACCTGCTCTGGTACTCCCTCATGCCCCAGCTCTGTGGAGAACTCCTACTGCAGAAAATCTTTTTCTTTTGTTGAGTCTTGATCACTCAGCAATCCCACTACTTGATTGAAACCCCAAGTCATGGGGGTTCCTTGGCACTGACCTGGCTGCTGATCAAGGGCTGGGGCACTGAGGTCAAGGCATGGGCACAAGGGCATCTGGCTATGTACCAGGCTGTGTAGACCTGAACGGGCCAGCCCCAAAGGCAGTACACATTATTTGGGGTTATGTTCAACTGCATCTAACAAAAAGCTGACTATAGCAGGTTAAGCCAAGGAGGGCATATTGGTTCAAACAACTGCTTGAGGATGTCCCTGAGACCTCAGACTCACTTCCTGCCCCATCATCTTTAATGTATGTCTTTTTGATTTCATGGGCACAAAATGGCTGCTGTATCTCCATGCATTACATCTATATTCCAAACAGGAAGAAGAGGCAACACTTAAGTCAGAGAAAAACAAAAAACAAAACAAACACAACAGCCTTCCCAGATATCCCCAGGAGACATCTCCTTTGGCTTCACTGGCCCGTATACAACGGGATGGGAACCAAGCTACCCGCTGAAAGGGGCCAGATGGGCAGGGGCCATGAGACAAAGTTGGGAGACCAGTGTGGGAGGAACTGCACTGAGTAAATGAAATTCACATTTTTGGATTTATTTTAAAAATTAATAGATTTGGGTGGTTTTTTTTTTAGAGCAGTTTTAGGATTACAGAAAATGGAGCAGAAGGTACAGAGTTCCCCTATGCACCCCACCAAAAGGTTCTCCTATAGTTAACATCTCCCATTGGCGTGGCATCTTTGTTGCAACGGATGGAACCGCATTAACACATTGTTACCAACGATCAGCTCTGCTCTGCTGTGCGCAGTCTGTGGGTCTGGACAAAGGGAGGACTCTGCCAGGATGGCGGAGGAGCTCCGCTGCCCTACACATGTCCCACGCACGTACCAACTCCGTGTTTAGAAAGCCCCACGAGGAAGGGGGTGTTACTGAACCCATTTCACCAAAGAGGAACCTGGCACAAGGAGGTGTGAACCAGGTCACCCCAGGGACAGGCGGCCCCAGGAGCAGAGCAGCATCGAGTCTGTGTCGCCGGCTGCTGTGGGGGACAGCCTCTGCCCTGCCTGCCTGGAGTCACAGCGGGGGTCCCCTCCCTCCAGCACAGTGTCCCCCCACCCCCAGGCACCCGTCCTGCAGCACCCCTCCAGGAAGCAGCCCAGCCCTTCCTGATAGAGAGAAGGTGTCACAGCCTGATCTCTCTCCTTAGAGGCGGGCCACAGAAATATTTCGGGTGCAATCTTATTGTTCTCTTCTGCGGCTCCAGCCGGCCTCCTCCTCCTCGGAGGCAGGGCAGGCTTTGCTGAGTAAACATTGTCCCTGACAGTTGCATCAACAGCGCTTCGTCTGTAATTATTACGCTTAGTCCAGGTGTAATTACCCATAATTTGAGGGGGGAGGAATCCTATATTTGCCTTGCAATTTGCAGAAGCATCCTAAACTGATGCACCAGCTCTTACCGCAGGGAGCCTCCGCGGGGAGCGTGGGGGAGCGAGCGCAGAACGTGGGGTGCGTGGGGGGGGCAGCGTTTCCCGGCTGGATCCTGCGGGGCGCTCTCAGGGGGTATCTGCGGTCTAGACTTGGGGGATCTGCTGGAGCCGTCCCCAGGGTGATCTGGCCTAATGTCCTGCCCTCCCTGTCACAGCGGCTGCCTCCACCCACATGTTGTGCGACAGGACGTCTGTCTGAGGGGACTGTCCCACTTGTGGTAAGAGCAGCTTTCTGTGCAGTTGGACAGCACAAGCCAGCTCGGGGAGGCCACCTCTCATAGGAGGACTTGCTCCTGGCCTCTGATTGTGAAGGGAGTAAGCTTGTGGGCTCCCCAGGCCTGGCGGGGGGGGGGGGGGGGGGGGGGGGGGTGGGGGAGGTGGCCTTCAGGCAGCGTGTGCTCAAGGCGCCTCGTTGGGAGGATGTGGCCGCATGTGTGTGGAACCTAGGCCCTCCAGGATGGAGGCCTGGGTGAGGGGACGAGTGGGGGCTGTTCTCGAAGAACAGTCACCTCTGGGCCCATTTATCAGACATGGAAGCTTTTTAGTAATTCGCACAGACAACCGGCTTTAAGAGCCTAGAATGAGAAGATGCGCAGAGAGCAGGGAAGGGGAGGCATCCCGTGCAAGAGGCAGGCTCCGGGCACAGCTGGGGACCCTGCCTTGGCCCTGTCACCGGGCCTGGCACACTGGGGGGCTGGAGGGCATCTCCTAGTGGCCCTCTTGAAGGACAGGCTGGGACCACGGGCTGGGCACGGGTGTCAGGGGGCCGTGCAGGGTCTGCGTGCAGCGACACTACCTCTGCCCTCCGCCCGCTTCTGGAGCTGGGTCTGCCCTGGGAACGGACCTCTCTGTCCGCTGCACTTTTGGGGGGTGGGAAAAGCCTCGGGCACCATGAACCCTGTTTCTACCCTGAGAGCAGCTCAGCTCATACTGGGTCCGGCCCAAAAGGGCTCACCTCACCCTGACACGTCTGACAGCCCGAGCTTCAGGCTCCGCTTTCTCCAGGTTGGAGCCGTGCTGTCGGGGGGCTTCTCTCCGCCGCTCTGAGCCGGGCCCTCTCCTGGGCTGGCTCCCTCCGCAGGCCTGGAAGCCTCCAAGCGTCTCTCTCCATAGAGGCTACGGAGACAATGATCACACCTGAGCTCGCCTGGCCAGGTCACATCCCCTGTCCTGGTCGTCACTCCACCCTGGGAGCAGAGAAGGGGACGCTGAGGACCTCACAGAGGAAAGCTGTCTGCGGTCACGACAGGGACACTCCCTGGGTTCTTACCGGCAAGAGGAGCACAAGGGGCGAGGCCAGGCGCGTGAGGGAGGGGTCGCCGGAAACAAGAGAAGATGAGAGACGGTCACTGCTGTCACCTGGGTCTGGAAGCTGCAGCCAGCCTCCACTCGCTGGACACCAGGGTCAGGGGGGAGCCTGTCCTGCCTCTCTGTTCTACTCCTTCCGGATGGTTCTACTCCTTCCGATGCCCCCTGATGACAGTGTCCCTGGGGCAGCCCCAGGGCTCCCTCCGCCTTCATCCCTCTGCCAGCCAAGGACCAGCAGAGGTCAGGAGCGGCAAGGAGATGGTGATTCTCCTTCCCCGCCGCCCCGGCCGCCCTGGCCACCGCCGGGGCTCCCTGGCTGAGCCAGGCCCGAGAGCGTATTCATTAAGACCAGGCAAGCCTCCTGGTCGCTTAATTATGGGCTTCATTAAAAGGGAAGATCAATAGCCAGGATAATAAAAGCCCACAGATAATGGAAACAATTAAACCGCTTTGTCCTAGGTGACACGAGAGATGTCCTGTCTGATGAATCCTTCCTTGAAGCCGAGCTTCCTGGCTCCTCCATATGGGCAACTTGGGTTGAATTAAAAATGACTGTGTACCTGGTATAGTGTCAAGACCCCCGACAGAAGCTTCGCTCAGCTCTGACGGTGGCTCCGACCTGAGGGCGAATCCCTTGCTTTGGGACCACTCCCCGCGGAGGGACCCACAGAGAGCCAGTCCGCTTCGCCGGCGTCTGAGTGGGCTGTCTGCCTGCATACCCCTCCTTCATTCACTCAACAAACACCGGTCTCTGGAGATGTGGAGGTGGGCGGGGTGTACAGTTGGGGTTTTGGGGACCTTCCAGTCCAGCAGGAAGGAAAGACACTCATGAAGTGGCCACAGGGTCACATTTCTGCAGACTTTGTAAGCATCGCAGACCTAGGGAGACGGACTCTGAGGGGACTCTTTACTGGCTCATCCGTGTCCGGCTGGGACATTTCTCAGGTCAGCTGTGGCCTGAGCGAGATCTCTCATGGGGAGAGGTCTGCCCCACAACATCCAGCTTCCTTTCTTGGCTGTGTTTTCTCCCTCTGCACCTGTGTGGTCCTAAGGATGGCTTCCCACCTGGGAAGGGAGGACTTCGGACTGGCCGTCTGGAATCAACCTCCTCACAGCTGATTGGCCAGGGTGTGTCACATGGTTACACCCTGCTGCAAGGCAGTCTGGGGAATGTAGTCTTCATCTGGCAGCCATGGACCCTTGGGTTCTGTAGCCAGGTGGGGGACTGAGAGGGCCAGTCTAGAGCAGTACAGCCACAGAGACCAGGCCTTACAGAGTGTGGGTCTGGAAGCTTGGCATGGAGGAAGCCAGGGAGGCAAGAAAGTCAAGGCGTGGGTTGGAGAGAGGGGCTTGGCGAGACCCAAACAGAGGCTCACCTGCCATTCCACAAAGTCAGATTTCGTGGGTTAATATTACAGCTTCTAAGAACCGCATTCTAACTGGGTTACCACCACTTACCACCAAGAGCCTGGACAGACGTGGGCCGAGGGGGTCAGCGTGGTGCTGAGACGCCACGGACCCCTCTCATGACTCCCAGGGACTCGCCCTCGGTCGCCCCTCCCCCAGCCCCAAATCTCAGAGCAGCCCAGACGGATCCGTGTGGGCTTCCTGCTGGCCGGGGCCTGCTGACCTCGAATGAATGTGATGTTGTCCCCTCCCGACGGCGCTCGCATGGGACCCTCCTCCGCACCACCCAGGCCCCTGGAAAGCTCGCCTGCTGGCAGCCGTCTCCACCTTTCAGAACAATTTCTGTTCTTCCAGAATCCCCAGGGTCTCTCCTCTAGGAGGAAAGCACTTGGCAAGGCGCCTCTTTCCTTCTTTCCTTCTTTTTTTGGTTTGTGTTTTTTAAAAGACTGAAGGCAAGCTGTCATGTGTCACAGCAACATATGAAAGGAAGCACATATTTTCCACACACAGTTGCTCCCCATCTCAGGCCCCAGGAATGCAAAGTTTTAGAAAGTAAACAGCAACGGATCGGAGTCAGAACGTTCCAGATGGCTGGGCTGCACCGGCTCCCTCGGAAGCTGGAAACTGCCGTGCCGAACAGAGGCTGCGTGAAGGGCCGGAAACACAAGTCGCCGGCATTTCTGTCTCCTTGTGGGCATGACGTAGTGGTGCGGGCTGCTGCTTGTGCCAGGTGTCCTCACCCCTGCTTGAAGGGGTGAAGGTATGAGGGGGCCACGCAGGTCTCCGAGCGTTGGGCAGTGCTGGCTCTGGGTGGCCCAGAGGGGAGGGCGGGGGCTCCATCTGCGTTTGGGTAAGAGGAGAGACCAGATCACAGTATGCAACTCTATTTTCACATAGTGACTGTGCGTCAGAGACCCCGAAAACAGCCACCATTTCCAAAGCTACGTTTCTATGCAATGGAGGAAATTCGCGTGAGCCTGACAGTGCGTCCGCTGTCCGCTGCGGGTGAGTTGCTGCGATATTTCTGATTGGGAGTAGGTTCGGGACGCATTGGGGAGGAAGAGGGGCTCCCGGGCAGGATCTTGAGGCCAAACTTCAGGGACTCCTTTGGGGCAGGCCTGGCCCCATGCGCCCTTGTGGGGGGTCTGTTCCCCAGCACAGGTCTGTGTCACGTAGGGTCACACTTAATGAGATCAATCTGAAATCTGATCACAGCAGAGAAGGAAAAATGCTGTCTGTGGAACTAGCCTGTAGCGTTCATGGTCCGTTGGCCTCGAGTGTTGGAAAAGCCACAAACCGGCAGGCAGAGGGGGGCTGTGCTGGAAGCGTCCGGGACTGGAGGGTCCTCCAGCCCCGGGGTCTGGTGTCTCAGCACTTCGCTCCCTTCTGCAGCAGCCCTCCCGCGGACATGCTCCCAGCACCTGTCACTGGCCCGCCTTGCTCTCATCCCCCATCCCCTATACAGAACGGAAATCTCAGGGCAGATGCAGGCCACATGGGGTTGGCTGGTGGGGATGATTGTGGACGTGGAGGCCACCGGTGTTTCCCGAAAGCGTAGGGGCCCAGAGGAGGAGGGTCGTGTTCTGTGTCCACACCCCACATGCCATTCCTGCACAGTCCCTCCCACTGCGTCTGTGCCCCCTGGTCTCTGGGAACCAGCAGTAGCGTCCCCATGACTGTCCAGGGACTGGCCTTTAGCTGTTCCTCTGTGCTTCCCTGCCCCGTGACCCTGCACGGAGGGGTCAGGGCGCCTCAACTGGGACAGTGGGAGCACGTGTCCCCCTGGATGTGCGACCCCTCCAGACACAAGGAGAACCCTGAGGACGGCCCCCCCTGGATGTGGCCAGGCGCCCCCTTGGCCCCTGTGGACAGGAGCTTCGCTGAGTCGGATCCAGCCTGGAGGGCTACAGTGGGACAGACACTCGCTCCCTGGGCTGCTTTGGAGCCCTGATCAAGCCGTGCCTGGACCCAGCCTGCCCCCCATTCCCAGTTACAGGAGCTAACAAACCCTGTTTATTCTGCTCAAGCCCCTTCATGCTGGGTTTTCTATTACTTGCCACAGATAAAGTCCTGACCAACCAGCAGATATGGACTTGGGGCATTATATTAACAGATGCAAAAGAGGCCCACTGTGCAGAGAGCCACAACTATGAAATCTCCGGGGCTTAATACAGAAAGTGTTCACTTTCAACATTAAAATCTCGTGCTGCTGTCCAGTGTAGGTCATCAGGGGCCGGTTGGTTGACAGGAGCAGGGTCGACGCAGGCCCGTCTGAGTCCCGTGGCTCTGTTTCCCTTCTCAGCCCCGAGAGCCTCTCCACTCAGCAGGGGCTGGGGACGGAGCTGGGACAGAGCAGGGATCAGATCTGGTCCTGGAAGGGAAACCCATCATTTTTGGTCAGAACTCGGTCACATGGCGACACCCTGCCGCTGGGGAGTCTGGGAAACGTTGTCCAGCTGTGCATTGAGGTGGAAGAGAGGGGAAGGTGGGCTCTGCCCAGCTCTGCAGCTCACCTGCACACATCGTGGGTTCGCTTCTTACCAGAGGCTGGGCTGCCGCTCAGAGCTGGACCACAAGCCCTGGCCCCTTCTCCACCCTGGACGGGAGCTGGCTGGGCCCCAAGCTCGTCTCCACACAGCCCTGGTCATGCAGCATTGCACACCTGGGGGCTTATCGGTTTGATAGGAGCAGGCAGCAGGTTCTGGGAACATCCGGGCAGGCTTTTAAGGAGACACTTAAGACGTGGCAGAGGGGAGCCATCCCACCGTTGAGCTGCTAGGTCCCCTATTTCCAAGTGCGGTGTTGGAGCAGCGCGTGGGCGCCGTCCGGGACCTTCGCGGCTGTCTGGAGAGGGGAGGTGAGCTTAGAAACTGAGCCTCAGGATCACCATCTAATCGCCGCCTGTGAGCAGGGCCACGGACCCGAGGAAGACCGTCTCTCTCCGGGGAAGCCAGGTTTCATGCCGTTTGCCGCAGTCCCTCCTCCTCGTGGGGGGAGCCGGTGAGGAAGGAGAATGAGGGCTCGGAGCCCCAAACCTGCTTTAGACTCACTTTCTTCTCCCGTTTATTTGTTTTTTTTTCCCTCTTCCTGCCTCACCGCCTTCTTCCCTCTTGCCCTGGGGGTGGGGTGGGGAGGGCGAGGCCAGGAGGGAAGCGTTTGGGTCCCCGGCATGGGGAATGCATGGGGAATGCTGCGCCCCGAGTACTGGCAGGCAGAGAGGAGGTTTGCCTCCACCCACTTGACAAGCGGTTTGGGAAGGAACGTGCGGCACTTGCTCAGTCAATGCCCCTCGTCCCCTCCAGCGCCTCTCCTGCCGGGAGACTGAGCGTAGTGCCGGGGCCCTGGGGAGAAGCACGGACCATGAGGAAGGGGAGGGCGCGGTCGTGCGGGGGTCCCTGTGGGGTCTGTGGAAGGACGCGGGCCCGCGGTTCTTGGCTTGGGGACTCAGACATGGCAGGCAGCTCAGGGTCTGCGGGTTCTGGGTCGCCGTGTGGCAAGAGAAGCCACGCACAGAGGCAGAACATCCGGGCTCTTTCCCCTCCTGTTTCTAATTATTTGCAGGGTCTGCAATTGGGTCGGCCTTCGGGAATCAGTTCTATCTACGAAATCACTGCCCTCTCTGCCTTGTTCGCCACGGGGGGGATCTAAGGCCTGAAAGAGATCCGCGTGGGGGCCCTAGTCCTGCGCACGTGTGTGTCCGCGCACTCATTGTGGCCAGTGTGTGTGGACTGTGCGAAGCAGGACAAGTTCTCTCTCCCTCTCTCAAATTCTCACTCTTAGATTTTCAGGCCCCTGTTGCAGATGTGAAAATCTGATGCTTGTCCAAGATAACCCGCTAGGGAGTGAGGACCTGGGAGCAGCACTTCTGAAGCAACAGGAAAAGCCAAAGCCATCTGGAGAGGGTATCGTGGTCACTTGAGCGGAGGGAAGAGAGGTCAGGCTCCCCGGCAGAGAGGCAGGAGGTGGAAGGAAGCACAGATGCCTCGTCAAACCCACGCCCTCGGGAGTCGGCGGGAGCCTGGGGGACTCGCTCATCCACGGCTGTGGGGGCCTTCGCATGACTCCGGGGGCAGAGGGACCGGGATGGTTCTTTGGGCACTCCTGTTGTGCCTGCCTCTAGGGCTGTGTCAGGAGGTCTGGCCTTAACTCTCAAGGAACAGGTACCCTTTGCAGTCTGTCCCCAGAGGGCATGGTTGTGCCTGGATGGGTGAACTGGACACTGGGGTCGGGAGATCATGCTCGTCCTGGTGCCCGGGAACCCCAAGCAGAGGACCCGGCATAGAGCTGGGCGGACGGCAGAACCGCACCCTGAGCACCCACTGCCCGCGGGCGCCGAGGAGGCCTCTGGAGGACAGTGTTTCCTCATGGACATAGGTGCACTTACCTAACGTTTCTTGGAGAAGGAAATTGAAGCTGAGAGGATCTAGTGACCTGTGAGCCCTGTAGAGGCCAGGCAGAGCTGGGACATTTCCAGAAACATCTTCCGGGAAAGGAAATGAATATGAATGCACCAAGACTGCTCTGGTTACAAGTGACAGAAACCCGGATGAGAGCGGCAGACAGAGCAGGTTCATTGGTCTTGAAGCTGGGTGCAGGCACAGCTGGGCTCAGGGTCCACATGCTTCCTAGGGCCCCTCTCTCTGCTGAGTTCTTCATTCTCCGCTGGGCCTCGGCGGCCAGGAAGGTGAACCCCGTGGGCTTCCTACCCATGTCCCACAGGGGTGCAAGCGTCGTGGGGAAAAACACCATTTGCCAGTCTTCCACAAAACAAAATTCAAAGAACTGAGTTTCATGGTTGTGTGTTGGGCGATGCGTCCGGCCCCAAACCAGTCCTTGGACGGGAGGCATGGGAACGTGCTAACTGGCCAGATGTGTCACGGGCTATTTCTGAATCTGGGAGTGGGGGCTCCCCCACATCAATCAATAGATTAGAATAGGCGACTCCTCAAGGAAGCTTGGAGAACAGTTGTGTGAGGAGGAGACCCGGATGCGGGCCCAGCCACGTGACACACAGCTGTCACAGAAACAAACGGCGCGCGAATCCTCGCACGGCTGGCTGTGAGCCCGGGTCGCACCACGTGAGCCCTACTCTCCAGCGCATCTTCTTCAGCTCCGTGCAAGGTGGACGTTCTTTTTTTTTTTTTTTTTTAAGATTTTATTTATTTATTTGACAGATCACAGGTAGGCAGAGAAGCATGTTTAGAGAGAGGAGGAAGCAGGCTCCCCGCTGAGCAGAGAGCCTGATGTGGGGCTCGATCCCAGAACCGTGGGATCATGACCTGAGCCGAAGGCAGAGGCTTTAACCCACTGAGCCACCCAGGCGCCCCCAAGGGGGACATTCTTTCCCTTTTTTCTTTTTTTAAAGATTTTATTTATTTATTTGACAGAGAGAGAAATCACAAGTAGGCGGAGAGTCAGGCAGAGAGAGAGAAGCAGGCTCCCGCTGAGCAAAGAGCCCGATGCGGGGCTCGATCCCAGGACACTGAGATCATGACCTGAGCCGAAGGCAGCGGCTTAACCCACTGAGCCACCCAGGCGCCCCAAGGTGGACATTCTTAACGCAGGCTCCAGCCTCACCGCCACCCACGCCTGCGTTTAGCAGCTCTGGCCCAGCTGCATGCACTTGTACCTGTAGCGGTCGTTAAAGAAATGAATTAAGTTAAGTGAATTGAATTAAAGAATTGAATTGAGTTAACTGAATTGAGTTAAAGAAATGAATCCGAAGAAAGAGAGAAAATCTCTATGTGTGTATTTTACATACGTGTTGGGTGAACTGACGGAGGTGGTGATGATGATGGTGGTGTTGGTGGTGATGGTGGTGATAGTGATGGTGGTTGTGATGGTGATGGTGGTGGTGATGGTGGTGGTGGTCGTGGTGATGGTGGTGATGGTGGCGATGCTGCTGATGGTGGTGGTGATGGTGATGTGATGGTGGTGATGGTGGTTGCACTTTGTTCCTGGCACAGAATACTTGAAGGGGAGTCAGGGGTCTAAAAACGTGATTCTAAATTTAAACACACAGAGGCCAGGGAGGTAAAATAAATGCCTGACGTGGGCCAGACAGCGAATGTGGCAGACCGCGTTGTGCACGTCCTTCCGAAGGGAGCCATACTTGCCCAGGACCCTCCCCCGTCCCGTGAGGAAACAGGAGCAGTCTAGGGCGCTATTTCTCCATACTGCTAGAGACATCACAAATCCTGTGAAATAATCTGGGGCACCTGGGTGGCTCTGTGGGTTGCGTATCCAACTCTTGGTCTCAGGGTGGTGAGCTTGGGCCCCACATAGAGCTCTGTGCGGGAAAGGGATCCTCCTTAAAAAAAAAATCTGACTTTCAAAACAAACAAATAACTCAGATTTTGGAAGAGAGTGTTGGTGGGCTAAAGAAAACAGATCTGCTGGAAATACCTCAAGCTCCCTTGAAGCGAACTTGCAGTGGAGAAGGGACAGAACAAAATCCGAGGGGCCTGGGAAGCAAGATGCATGGCCTCTGCCCCCGTCCAGGAAGGTCGGTCAAGGTCCCCACCAGGCCTCTGCCTCTCTCCCAGTCTGTCTGTCTTCCATCTCCAAGGCCCGAGTTTCCGGGGCTCAAGGGTCCGAGGGCACCTGGCTTTTCCTGTCTGGGGGGCGGGCAGCTCAGAGAACTGCTATGCGAAGTGTTTGATATTCAGAGGAAAATGGGGTTTGTTTGGGAAAGCTCAGCTCCACGGGACCCTGTGATTGCAGCTGTGGAGACATTCACACTTACGGAGAATGAACAGAAGACTTTAAGGAGAAACCTTGGAAATTCCACCGCGAGGTGTTCTGAGAGCCCCCGGGCCCTTGAAAGGTTAATGAGGAGGCCAAGCCCCGGAAAGGCAGGAGCTCTTCCCCCGTGGGCCTGGCCGGGAGTGATGCCACCTCCCCTGGCCTTGGCCACCAGGTGACCGGAGGGACAGGGGCGGGAGGTAGAGCTCAGAGGCACTGGGGTTTATCTGGGAGCTGCGAGGCTGGTCCTCGAACCGACTGGAGACCGTGATGGCCAGCAGGCCCTGAGCTCCTCCGCTGGGCCCTACTATTCTTCTTTAGGGGGGTTTACTCCCGAAACCCCCCAGCAGCCTCCGCCAGAACAGCGGTGATGTTCCTCAGAGAAGAAGGGGGCCCCGGAGAGCTTACGTGATCTGCCCGACGCTCTCGTAGGTGGCTGTTACGGGTCCCGTTGAATCGTATGCTGACATCCCAACCCCCCACGACCTTAGAATGTGACCCCACTGTGAGTCCTTGCTGATGTAATCAGTCAAGTTAAAATGGGAGTGGGCCCCAATTCACAGGACTGTGTCCTTCTGAAAAGGGGAGATTTGATCACAGACGCACAGGTAGGGAGAAGGCTGCACAAAGACAGGGCGGAAATTGGGGTGGCCTCTCCTTTGCCTCTAAAGGCCAGGAAACCCAGGGGATTGCCAGCCCCAGCAGCTGGAGAAGGAGGGTGCGGACTCTGCCCCCGACCTCAGGAGGAGCCCGGGCCTCCGACGTCCAGCATTGAGCGCGCATCTGCGTGCCCGCCATCCGTGCGCGGCGCTGGCGAGGGCAGCCAGGCAGACTGTGCCGTGGTGGCCCCAGCTGTTCCCACCCCCAAGAATGGGGCGTGGGGTCTCCCAGGCAGGCACCTCCAGACATAGCTGGGGGCTGGGCAGGAGGCACCCGATGGGGCTTCTCTCCCCTCCACACACACAACTGCCTTCTCTGCGTGCTGTAGGGCGCCCGACGGAGTGCTCACCCGTGAACACACGTGCAGGAGACACAGACAGTGAGGGGGTCTGGGCGGCTGGCGCCCACGGCTTCACATGGGGCTTTGTCGTTTGTGTGATGCTACCCATTCCTCTGCTCCTGGGGACTGAACCCGTCTTCCCGGTCTCTGTGCCTCTGTCTGTCTCTAGCCCTGTCTCTCTGTCTCTGTTTCGTTTGTGTCCCTCTCAGTCTCTTTCTCTCTGTCTCTGTCTCTGTCTCTGTGTGTGTCTCTTTTCAATGATGTATCACTGATGTGCAACGCTACACCCTCTTCTCTTCTGGGGTCATTGCTCCCCGGGGCGTGAGGTCTTGGAGGGGCCGGTCCACACTGTTTCCTGCTCTCCACAGAGGAGCCGATCAGCCTCTTTCTTCTTAGGATCTGGCTCCTGGGCAGAGTACTTGGAGCCTGAAAAAGGTGATGTTTCTGCAACCGGCGAGACAGCCTGAAGCCACTGTCCTCCGACCCTGTTGTCTCCTCAACTCGTAGTGCAGATGCTCCTGGCCCTTGTCCAAGCTCGGTTCCATGCGCCCCCATCTATCTTGCTCAGGTCATCCCAGTCCCTGCTCCCGTCCTTCTGGATCAGTCTGCCGCCTGCCACCAGGGAACCTCGTGTAGATTGGTGGCCCCGGGGAGGGAGGCATGGTTCCCGCACTCCAGGCCGTGGCCTGACATGTTGCGATTCCCCCTCGGATGCAGGACCCTGGCGGCTGGGGCAGGAGCCCCCTCGGTGCCAACAGCTGGGAGCCCTGTGGGCATCTCCGCACCTCCCTCGCTGTCCACGAGCACCCACAGAACACGCGTCTGCTACAGGGGGTTGAGGCCGCAGACGTGAGGGAGCCGCACTGACGACGGACCGCAGCTGACCGCAGCCGCGCCGGGAGCTCAGCCGAGGCCAGAACCGACCGGCCACTGGTGAGCCCATGGAAATAATTCCTGGGGGCTTTGGGATTCCGCCTGGCCCGGGAGATAGCCAGCAGATCCGTAATGCCACCGACCAGATGGGGAAACCGCCAGATCTCCACGCAGTCGGGGGACTGATCCATTCCAGCACGTGACACCGAGAATGACCCAGAGGGACCACCGAGTCAGACCGACCGGAGGCTGCCTCCGCCCTGGGGGGGGGTCACGACCTCCGCCCCGGGCCGTGAGCGCTGAGGACAGCCTGCTCCAGAAACCCGTGGGCCTCCAGGGAGACGGCGATTTCCACAGGCACCCGGCAAACCCCAGCGAGCAATTTCCTTTGGTAAAGTCGTTAAGAAAATTATATGTCGTGCTGAAATTATATAACTGTTAGCGCAGCTTGTTTAAAAATTATTCAGATTTAATTGATCAATTAGATTAAATTATACAGTCGTGAGGGCTGGCAAAGGCCCAGGCCAGAGCTCGCAGGATTTGAATAGCCCACGCTCCCGGCCCCTGAAGGCCTTGACGCCGGCACGGATTTATTTTTGAAAATGGGGTTGTTATAGGTTATTCCAGTTGGTCTGTTTAAAACAGCGTGCAGGTGGCGTCCCTACACCCCAAGGCCTCGCTGCCGCCGGGGGGTGCACTGAGCAGGCGCATGGTGTGTGCCAGTGGCGAAGGCTCTCCTGGGCCCCGGCCCCCGTTGGCCCCCGATTCCCCACCTCCTCGGGACCCCCAGTCTGCAGACAAGCCTAGAGACGCGGAGCGGCTCGGGGCAGCCCAAAGCCTCCGTCTTCCGGCTTTATTTACCGCTGGGAGCCTGTTTGCTGTCGGCCTGGAGGCGCCCGGCTTTGTGCAAGAGGCACTGTGGCGCCAGTCCCCTTCGGCAGAGCCTGGGACACGGGACCTGCGTTGACAGGTCCCGGAACGGTCGCCTGAGGCATTCCTGGCACCCCGGGAGTGTGCACGTGTACGTGCAGGTGTGCGGGCTGTGGGGCGGGGACCAGGTGGGGCCGCTTTGGCCAAAACACATCCCATCAGGTGAGGGGCGGGAAGAGCTGCAGAAATGTCTTCTTTGCCAGCACAGAAGAGCAGTGAGTTCCCCGAGAAATGAATTCGTGGAGTTGGGACAGTGCAGGAGGCCAGGTGTCTCCCGGAGCTCGGAGCCTGGCCGCTGCCCCCGCCGCCCTTCCCAGCATGCCCTTCTCTGCCAGCCCAGCCCCATCTGAGGTCTTATTAGAGGCAGCTGAGCTCGCCTCGCCTCTCCGGAGCGCACCCGGCCAGCGCCAGCCCCTGCTTTCCGGATCTGCGTGTGCAGACACCCCGGAACTCCAGCCAGGAAGGAGCAACTTCCCAGAGGTAAGCGTCCACCCTCGAAGTCCGCAGCGGCTGCGGGGACCTTGCTGGGGTCCGGTCTCTGCCGCCTGCACTCGGCACTGGGCAGTGCGCGGCCTCGTGCACGGGCTCCTCCGTGGAAGACGTGCGCGGCCCCCCTGCCCTCTGGGCCCTGGGAACCGGAGGCGAGCGTTTGTTTCGCTTCCCCCAAGTGTAGGTGCCGTCCCTGCCCGGGAGCCGTGTCGGAACCGAGGCAGGGCACCAGCGCCGAAACCCAGGAGCCCCACGGCGCCTGCTTTTGGATGACGTGGACCGTCACGGGCTGGACGTGGGGGGCCTCGGTCCGAGCGTGTATGCTCTGGGGGGCGATGACATCAGGGCTGGGACCTGCACAGTGGGAGCGAGTTGTGTAAGAACCTGGCAGCGGTCCCTCGGGTCAGAGACACCCCAGCAGGCAGGGGTGCAGATGGGGGCGCCCACTGGGTTTTTTTTTTCCAGACATTCAGGTGTAAATGCTTCCCGAGTCAGGCAGAGATGGGCAGTGGAAGCTCAGTCCCGAGGAGCCCAGGGGCTGCACCTTTCCTTTCCTCCGTCCGCACACCCCTGGGGCCCATGGTGGGTTCTGGGATGCACCACGGAGCAGGCGTGGAGCCCCGCGCCCTGCACAGGGTCTCCCCACCCCGGTTCCCGGAGCTGCCCTTCCCGGGAGACACTCCACAAGGTCTGATTTACGAGGGATGTGTAAATGTGGTTTGGGAACAGCTTGCTCCTTCGTACTAAATAAAATGGGAAGGTGGTGGTGGGGCGCCTTGCCTGCAGGTACACTGGTGTATACCGATGGCTGTCATAAATCTGTCCGCACAGTGGCCTTGCTTCGTGGCCTGTCTATGGGGAGTTCGACGAGAAAGCCGGGGTGGGGGAGAGGATTGTCCGTTGTAGGGGTGGGGGGTGCCTGCATCCGAGCCCCACTCCTGCTGCTCACTGCTCCCCAGCCTCCCCGACAGTGCTGGGCTTTCCTGCCGCCAGCTTGGAAAGAGTCCTTGGGAAGTTAACGTCCTTTTGTGACATCCACGGGGACCACAGCTTAGAACAAAAAGGCACTTGCTGGGAGCAGGGCCAGTGGGGTTTTGGGCCATTAAGGGAGATTATGTTAGCAAGCAGCAGAGACCCAGCCCACACAAGCTTAACCCAAACAGGAAGCATGTTGATTTCTGTAGTGGAGTTTGTGTGATGGATGCAGCCTCAGGCATAGCTGGATCCAGGGGCTTATGTGATGTCCTCACAGTCTGCCATTGTGTGTGTGTTGGGGGGTGGTAATTTCTTTATCCTTAGTAGCGATACTCTGTAAAGTCACTGCAAGTACTTATTTAGTGGATACTAAATTGTTGCTCCTAGGCGGAAAGCAGGATTAGATTCCTATTAGCTTTTGGTCACATCAATTTCCATCAATTTAATGGATACATAATTTTGTTTAATGTGTGTTTGTTTCAAGACACGTTTTTAATCTACACTGTTGGTTCAGTAACACTGACCTCATGACCAACAGCTCCACGGTCACAGCTCAGCCCCTGAATCCCTCTGCCTGTCACTCAAACGAAAATGATGGGTTAGCTCTGACCAGACCTCCTAGCTCGGCCAGGGTCATGTGTAAGTGAATCGTAGCTGCCAGGGTAATGCTAATCTGATGGGCCGCTCGGTGCCAGCCGGAGCCTGGACCCTGGAGTGAGGCTGAGTGAAGGGTGGTTCCCACAAACAGACACCTGCTGTCCCCCTGCACCACACCCCTGCGTGAGCCATCAGACACATGTCCTTCCCGATGAGTTTCTGTGTGTTCCTATGGAGTGTGGAAAAAAAAAAAACGCATCACAGAGAACATGTGTGGTGCAGACACGGTACAGCATTGTTCGACTTTATCAAAGGAGGAAATGCTGTCGTCTGCCACCCCATGGGTCCACCGGAAGACGGATGCTCAGTGGAATAAGCCAGACCCAGACAGACCAGCCCTGCAGGACCTTGCATGTGCCGTCTGAAAGGCTGAGCTCCCAGAAGCACAGAAGTGGGGCCAGGGGTTGGGGGCTGGGCGGGCGGGCGCTGGGGGGGCATGTTTCCCCAGAGACGTTCTGGGGACTTGAATTATTCTCACCACACGCACAAAACCGTAACCAGGGAGAAGCACTATAACTTCAGTGACAGGCTCAAGAAGTATCAAATCGTCCCATCATGCGTCCTAAGTATCTACAATTTTTATTTGTCAGTTATGCCCCATAAAGCTGAAGAACACAGGTCTTCTTGTGCAGACATCCTGCGGCCGGTTGCTTTGGTGGTAACCATGGCACCGGCACTGGGCC
The DNA here is from genome assembly GCF_022355385.1 of Mustela nigripes. Classification (NCBI taxonomy): domain Eukaryota; kingdom Metazoa; phylum Chordata; class Mammalia; order Carnivora; family Mustelidae; genus Mustela; species Mustela nigripes. The sequence continues at coordinate 697,275 of NC_081564.1, forward strand.
AGAGCTGTGGGCTGGTCCCCGGGAGAAGGAACCCGCCCAGTGCTCAGGTGTCGTCCGTCTGCTGGTGAAGGTACAGGCCGCGCGGTCTGCGGTGTGGGGACACCGTCCGTGCGCTCCCCTGGGCCTGTTCTGTCCCGGGGGCTGTGGGTGGCTGGCGGCCCAATGCCTGGAGCTCATGTGTGGCGGGGCTGCCCCACGCGCTGTTTGCCCCCTAAAGGCGCGGGGTCTCAGTGAGCTGTACAGGACCTCACGGAGCCTGTGCAGTGAACCTGCGGGAACCACGGCCCCGGACCATGGTGGACCTTCAGGGCTGCTGGGTCATCGAAACCTTTCAAGGGACGCAGATGAGGGAGGCCAGGCCAGAGTCGGTGGAAATGAAAGCCATTTTGATGACTATTTTTTCTCTGACAGAGGAAGAGCATCCAGGAGCAGCCTTTTTCCGGCCGAAATGTTCTCTGTGAGCTTTGAGCTACTTCTCCCTCTAGCAGAGAGAGGATCAAAGATGTCTCTGCCGAGGACGGGGATTTCAGGTCCCTGATGTGCTGCTTCCCCTCAGAGGTGCCGGTGCTCTTTGATAATGCCCGGACCCAAGGTCATGTCCCTGCCCGGGCTGCCAGCCGCGGGGACCCTGCATGAAGACCTGTTCCCCACCCCCACCCCGCCGGGCCTGAAACATGGGCGGGCCCCCACCGTCCCTACGCCCCCAGCCATCGGCCACTGGGATGCCCGCCCCCCAGGAGAGGTGAAGCCGGCAGCCTGGTCCTTCACAATGGAGGTCCCTCGCTGGGGGTGCCCAGGTTTGCTTCTTCCCCAGAGTGTGGATGCAGGGGCATGGCCCAAGGTCTTGCTGCTGGCACTGGGTCCTGGCCACACAGCCCACCTGCCCTGCTCCCAGGGGCTCTGAGGCACACGCCCATCCCCCACATACATACACACGTACACACGCACACACGTACCCCTTACATACACACACATACCCTCACACATGTAAGCGTCCCCACCCCCCACGCACACACATGAACACACACAAGCACCCCTTACACGCATGTGTGCACACACACGCCTCTCCCATGCACACCCCACACATGCACACACATCCACCCCCACACATGTGCACCCCTCACACACATGCACCACACACACGTAGATGCATGTGCACATGCACACGTCCTTCGCACACAGGCACACAGGCCACGCACCCCTTCCACACCCCTCTCACACATGCACACTGGCACACTCACCCTCTGTCCCCCTCCCACGAGCACATTCTCATCCTGGCACTACCTCTCCTTTCCTTGACTGGAACCTTCCTGGGGAAGGCAGCTGGTGGCTTGGCCTGCAGACTTGGACTCTCCTGGCCCCCCAACCCCCGATCTTCAGCACACTGTGAACCTGCAACACCTGCAGGGGTAATGGGCTGTGGGCCCAGCAGCCGTCACAGGGGGGCATCGGTGAGGGGTGTCCTTGGCTAATGAATGATTTCACACACATATCTGCTAGCTCTGTGGGGCCATGAGAGGTCAGATTGGTGGCCCAAGCCGGGCGGGGGGGATAGGATTGAAGCTGGGGTTCTGGGTATCATTAGCACCCTAATTTGTCTTCAGAATGGGTCCAAGCTGCCAGTGGGTTTCTGGAGGTCAGTTACGGGGTGAGAATGTGGCCGGCACAGCCCCTGGCTGCACTTCATGAGGCCTCCAAGGGGGACCTGCAGGAGGAGAAATTGTTACCACGTGGGAGCTTGACTTCATGCTCTGGGCTCAGGAACATGAAGCAGAGGCCTGAGACACAGCCTCATCGCTGACTGGGTCAATCATAGATGACAGGATACGCTATGTGGAAAACCCCAAAGACTCCGCCCCGAAGCTTCTAGAACTCATCCAGGAATTCAGGAGAGTGTCAGGATGTAAAATCAATGCACAGAAATCCGTTGCTTTTCTATAGAGCAACAGCAAGACAGAAGAAAGAGAAATTAAGGAATCGGTCCCGTTTACAATTGCACCAAAACCCATAAGATACCTAGGAATAAACCTAACCAAAGAGGAAAAGGATTTGTATCCTAAAAACTGTAGAATACTCATGAAAGAAACTGAGGAAGACACAAAGAAACGGGAAAACATTCCATGCTCCTGGATTGGAGGAACAAATTGTGAAAATGTCTATGCTACCTAAAGCAATCTACACATTTAATGCAATCCCTATCAAAATCCCATCAACCTTTTTCACAGAACTGGAACAAATAATCCCAAAATTTGTATGGAAGCAGAAAAGACCCCAAATAGCCAGAGGAGTATTGAAAAAGAAAACCAAAGTCGGCGGCATCACAATTCCAGACTTCAAGCTCTACTACAAAGCTGTCCTCATCAAGCCAGCATGGTCCTGGCGCAAAAACAGACACATAGATCCATGGAACCGAATAGAGAGCCCAGAAATGGACCCTCAGCTCTATGGTCAACTAATCTTTGACAAAGCAGGAAAGAATGTCCAATGGAAAAAAGACAGTCTCTTCAATAAATGGTGCTGGGAAAATTGGACAGAAGAATGAAACTCGACCATTCTCTTACAGCACACACAAAGATAAACTCTAAATGGATGAAAGACCTCCATGTGAGACAGGAATCCATCAAAATACTAGAGGAGAACACGGCAGCAACCTCTGTGACCTCAGCTTCAGGAAGTTCTTGCTAGACATGTGTCTCAAGACAAGGGAAACAAACGCAAAAATGAATTATTAGGGTTTCACCAATATAAAAAGCTTCTGCACAGCAAAGGAAAAAGTCGACAAAACCAAAAGACAACCGACAGAATGGGAGAAGATATTTACATATGATATTACATATTTACGTATCAGATAAAGGGCCAGTATCCAAAATCTATATGTAACTTATCAAACTCAACACCCAAAAACAAATAATCCAGTCAAGAAATGGGCAGAAGACACGAACAGACATTTCTCCAAAGAAGATATACAGATGGCCAACAGACACATGAAACAATGTTCAGTGTCATTAGCCATCAGGGTATTTCAAATAAAAACCGCAGTGAGATCCCAGCTCACACCAGTCAGAATGGCTAAAATCAACAAGTCAGGAAACGACAGATGCTGGCGAGGATGCGGAGAAAGAGGAACCCTCCTACACTGTTGGTGGGAATGCACGCTGGTGCAACCACTCTGGAAAACAGCATGAAGTTTCCTCAAAAAGTTGAAAATAGAGCTGCCCTATGACCCAGCAGTCGCACTACTGGGTATTTACCCTAAAGATACAAACGTAGTGCTCCGAAAGGGCACATGTACCCCAATATTTAGAGCAGCAATGTCTGCAACAGTTAAACTATGGAAAGGGCCCAGATGTCCATCAACAGGAGAATGGATAAAGATGTTTTACACACACACACACACACACACACACACACACACACACAGGAATACTATGCAGCCATCAAAAATTGAAATCTCGCCATTTGCAACAATGTGGATGGAACTAGAGGGTACTATGCTGAGCGAAGTAAGTCAGAGAAAGAAAATTATCATATGATCTCACTGATATGAGGAATTTAAGAATCAAAACAGAGGATTATAAGGGAAGGGAGAGAAAAATAAGAAAAAATCAGAGAGGGAGACAAACCATAAGATGCTCCTAACTCTAGGAAACAAACTGAGGGTTGCTGGAGGGGAGGTGGCTGTGGGGACGGGGTAACTGGGTGCTGGGCATGAAGGAGGGCACGTGATATAATGATCACTGGGTGTTATATAAGACTGATGAATCACTGACCTCTACCTCTGAAACTAATAATACACTATATGTTAATTGAATTTAAGTTAAAAGAGGAAATTTAAAAAAATAAATTTGTAACAAAGCGTCCAAAAATAATGACTGTGTCTACATCAAGATTCATTGCAGTTATTGCTTGCTTTAGGGTTCCCTGCTGCATGATGGTTGCATTAAATTTTGGTTTAACAATGATCATGTATTGCTACTCTGGGTAGCCTGGTATCTGGGGGTTGGGGTGAATTTGGAGTAAAATCCTGACCATCTGGAGGGACGCTGTGTGGTCATGAGTGCTTGTCTCCAAAGCACATGGTAGAATTTCACTTCCTAGCCCCACTGTTGGTGTTGAGGAGGCTCATGTGACATCTCTCTGGGCTAGAAGTCATGAAAGGAAATAGCAGGTATCGCATCTAGGCTGGGCACTTAATGGTCGGTACGAGGGCTGCATAGGCTCTCCTCCCTCTTTGGCAGAGCCTTGGGGATGCTGGAGCTACTCTCTGAAGGTTGGTCCCAGAGCGACTAGAGGGGATATGGGGCATGGGTGAGAAGTGGCCTCACATTGTTCAAGGGCCTGAGACTTGAGGATCGCTTGTCACTGCAGCAGAACCTGACCTATCCTCGCCGATGTGCTAGACAGTGAACACGGCATGCCTCATGCATGGGCTGAACTGGGAAAAAGAAATGCCTTGCTTTCCATGAGGCAGGAGGGAACTGCTTTAGGTTCCGCCAATTTTCAGCTTATGGTCCAGTTTGGGGCCCAATTTGCGGCCCAGCTCAGAGGACATTCCGTTCAGACCTGCGTGTGGTCTCAAGGCCAGACTCCCAGGGCAGTAAAACCTCTTTAACATCAGAGACCCTGGCATTTCGCTGAACTGGTGTCTCTTTACATTCCACTACCCCATCTTCCCGTCCCCTGCACCAGCACGGCAACTCTCCCAGGACCCGTCGATGCCTTCACATGAAACGCTGGCAATACCAGGAGACCTTGTCCTACACCCACAAAGCAGCACTCTGGACCTCGGACATGCCTGGGGCTCCTGAAGGGCTGGCTGTCTGCCTGAGGTCCCTGAGAGGCAGGGCTTTGTGGTGGTGGGAGGGGTGCATGTACCACGAGCAGGTGTGTGTACTCAGACACTGGTGCCCCCCAGTGGGTCTGCCTCTCCTTCCATGGACACTGCCTCCTCCCACAGGATTGTGGCACACCTCATGGCAAGCATCAGTGTGGTTGACAACCCAATACCGGCTTGCTGTACTACCAGACTCATTCCCTCTCCGCAGGGTCTCCCACATTATCTTTTTTATTTTTAAAGATTTTATTTATTTATTTGACAGATCACAAGTAGCAGGCAGAGAGGCAGGCAGAGAGAGGGGGAAGCAGGCTCCCCGCTGAGCAGAGCCTGATGTGGGGCTCAATCCCAGGACCCTGGGATCATGACCTGAGCCGAAGGCAGAAACTTTTACCCACTGAGCCCCCCAGGCGCCCCGGGACCCCACATTTTCAAAGTGCTTGTATCTGGAATGAAATATTTAGCCGAACATCGATGCAGAGTTTGGATGTATTGTTTCCTGCTAAATTTCAGGATGCAGTACAGTGTATTTACATGAGTGAAATAATGTTTTCTCCTGCAAAACCACTTTAAAATCACTTTCAATAAACATATAATGAAAAGTGCTTGATTTTTTTCTTGAGCGACAGTAGCTAATAAATTGGATTCTGGAGCCAAATTGTCTGGGCTGGAATCCCAGATCCATGCTTTGCCATCAGCATGACCTTGGGCATGGCATTGGTCCCCTTGGTGACTCAGTTTCCACTTTTGTAGAATTAGAGGATACCAGGTTACATGGGAATGTGACTGCTGTCAGTCTCAGTGTGTTAACTGCCATGAGGGACCCAGAACGGTGCCTGGTACCTCTTACCACTGTGTGAGTGTGAGCTTTCCGTATTATTATTCTCAAAGCTATCCTTGTAAAATTGGGAAGCATCTTACCACCTGGCATTTTATAAACAGAAAAAAATATGGCATTTCCTCAGAAGGGACATGGGATTGGCTCTTTCTCAAAAACAGACCCGTGTTTATGAAACTAGCTGCATCGTAAGACTCTCCTGATAATTAAAAACAGAATTCCCAGGCTCCTCTCGGAACAAGTGCTTTACACGGTAAACACTCTGGAGACAGCTGGCCCCGAGGCCCAGCAGCTGGTTCCTTCCTGCTGGTGGTCCTCTGACTTTCTTGAGACAAATGTCCTGAGAAAGAAGAGAAAGCGTGGATGAGGACGAGGAGAAATGGGTATTGCCGCTCTCACCAGAATCCACCAGGAGGCACAAATGTCCACGCTGGGCAGGCTGGCCTGCCTGAGGTCACGAATGTATGTTAGAGAAGACAGGAGGGGTCAAGAGTCCGAAGACCCTAACATGCCCTGACACACAGCTACAAGACAGACACCCGTACAAGTGCACACAACGACACACAGACACAGGCGCACACGCTTACATAGCCAGAGCTGCCTGAAGCCCAAGGTCCTTGTACTCACCCCTGTACACTGGGGACCCAGCACCGGAAGGCAGCCAGAAGCAGACAGACAGGAAGCCCTGCCTGGGGGTGCTCACCGCCCCGCTCTGTGGGATTTGTGCAGGTCTTTCCCCCCTCATGGCCCAGCTGCCTCATCTGTAAAAGCCTGCGAGGGGCTGGCTCCCCAGGAAGGGCGGTGGGGCGTGGGCGACGGCCAGGTTTGCTCTCCCCTGAGCACGGGAGAACCTGGCGCCCCGGGGTCTGAACCTTCTTTCTGGTCCAGTAGGGTGTCAGGGACAGCCTGGTGGGGCTTCTAGGTCCCCCTGAATCCCAGGCTCCCCGTCCACCCGCCCTTGAACTCAGCTTTTCCCCCCTTTCAGCTCCTCGACAGGTATGGGGGGGACTGCAGGGCTGGGGGTAAGGGGTACGGGGTTGGGACTGGGGGGTGGAGGTCGGGGGGAAGGGAGCGGGGAGTTGACTCCGTTTGGCCTAGGTGAACCGGGAGACCGCGGAGGTGACTCTGACCCTGCTGCCCGCCCTCCTCCCCACAAAGGCGACCCCACCCCAGGCCCATTCACACAGACAAGGCGGCCTTGACCAGGCACTGCCCTAGGCCTCACTTCCTGGGGTTAAGGTTCGGGTTTATTTGGGGAAAAGGGGCCTGGGAAGGAGGGTCCGCGCAGCATCCCCCACCCCCACGGCTTCCGCCCTGATGCCCTTGGTCCGGGTCTCCAGAGCGCGTAGCCCCGCCCCGCCCCTCCCCTCCCGCCACGCGGGCGGGCTCGGGGCAGCCGGAGCTCGCCCCGGACTCTGCGCCCCCGGCGAGGGGGCCGAGGGCGGTCCCGACAGGGGCGGTCCCGACAGGGGCGGTCCCGGCGGGGGGCGGGCGCGGAGGCCCCGCGTGCATGCTGATGAGCTGGGCGGCCGCGTCACTCCGCACCGGCGCCGTGGCTGCGGGGCGGGCAGGAGCCGCACGGCAGCCGGAGCGCCCGCCGGTGCGCGCCTCCCTCTCCGCTCCCGCCCGCAGGCCCGCCCGCCGCCCCCCGGGACGGGGCCGCGCCCCTCTGCGGAGGATGCCGGCTGCCCCCTGCGCGCGGCCCCGGGCAGCCCCTGCGCGCGGGGACCCCGGGCGGCGGCGGCCCGGAGCGCCGAGCGGGCGCGGGTGGTGCTGAAGGGACAGCTCCCGGCGCGGGCGGAGCGCGCAGACCCCGGCCCGAGCCCCCCAGGCCGCAGCCCCCGCGCCCCGCCCGCAGCCCCCCCCCCCCCGGCCGCAGCCCGGTGCCCGCAGCCCGGTGCCCGCAGCCCCCGGGCCCCACCCCCGCCCGCGCCCTTCCCCCACCCCGCCCGCAGCCCCCGCCGCCCCGCGGTCAGCCGGGCTGGCTCATGGTCCCCGAGGCGGCGGGCCGGGCGGAGGCTGCTGCGGCCGCTGGGCCCACGGGGATGCCCCGAGGGTGAGGCAGCCCCCCGCTTCCAGCCGCGTTCATGGCGGTGGCCAGGAAGATCAAAACTTTGCTGACGGTCAACATCGTGGTGTTCGTGGGCATCATCCTCTTCTCCGTGTACTGCCGCCTGCAGGACCGCTCGGAGGGGCTGGTGCAGATGGTGCGCAGCGCCGACCGCCGGGTGCGGAGCCGGCACGCCAAGGTGGGCGCGCTGGTGGACCGCGAAGCCATCCTGCAGCGCCTGGACCACCTGGAGGAGGTGGTCTACAACCAGCTGAATGGTGAGCCGAGGCAGCGTCCCGCTGGGAACAAAGGGGCTGGACGGGGGGGACTGGCACACGGCGCGGAGGATGCCGCCGTGTGTTCCAGCCACTGACACCCTCGCTGACCCCAGGGCCTAATGGCCAGCAGGGGCTGGGATCAAACTCCTTCCGTGTGACTTTGGGTGGAGACTGGGTAGGAGGCAGATAAGGAAGAGAAGGGGTCCCTTTAGCAGAGAGCGTTGGCTGGATGGCCACTCTTTCGTTCACTCCCCCAGTGGACCCTTGAGAACCAACCCCTCAACCACACATGCAATGTCTCCAACTTATTCCCTGAGAGAACTTGAAAGAACTTCTCAAGAGGGTCTAGGACTTGCTTTAAGAGCAGGCAGTGCCCGGGTCCAAGAGTGAGGGGGCACGTTCGGCTTTCCTAGAAGCTGTGGGAGAGGAGGTCTTCGCCTGGAGCCTCTCCTCTCCCTCCTGGAGGATGTGGAGCCTGGAGGAGGGCAGTGCTGCCCTCGGAGATTGCTGTTGTGGTGTCTTGAATGCTGGTGGGGAAAGATGCCTCCCTGGGACCCCTGGGCCTGTTCCACCTCCTATCCTGGGGAGGTGCAGGACTTCCTCCAGAAAGTGTTGCTGTGGGGCAAGCACGAGGCCAGGGGCTGGTGACTCCTGGACAGAGAGAGTCAGGGGTCCAGCAGGGGCTTGGCCAGTGTTCACTCCCTAGAGGGACGCTGGGCTGTGATGCATGGAAGCCCACAGCCCTCGGAGCTCCCGCAGCAAGCCCAGCTCCTGGGATGAGCTCCTTACTTCTTCCCCAGAGGTGTGAGCCCCTTGCAAGGGTCCACATCAGTGTGACTGAGGGTCAGGCGGGGTCAGGCTCGGAGGAACGGGTATTTTTCCACTTTGGTATGCAGCAGACGGAATAAAGTCCCTGCCACTTCCTGGGCTCTCTCGGTGCTGAGGTACAAGGAGGAAGGAGAAAAGTTCGTGTGTTTACCTCATTAGTGGGCTTTTTCCTTCTGTTCTGTGCTATTCTGGTTTCTGCACCGGCAGCCCCAGCAAAGCTCGTCGGAAGCGTGGGTAACAGGCTCTGGGCGGGGGTGCCTGGGAGCTGGACTGCACCAGTGGGGGTCTGCGTGCTTCCTGCCGGATGGGGGTCTTCTTGAGGCTTCCTGTGGGAGGAAGCAGCAGCCGGAGACCCAGGGGCTTGGGGACACAGTGGAGGAGGGCACTGTCCACATGCAGCCGACTGCCTGTCTGGGAGGGAGCAGAGCGTCCTCTGAGTCCTGGGCTCCCTCCCGCTCCCAACCCCAGCCCCTGGCTCCTGGTTCTCCTCCAGACGTGACTTCCCCTTTGGTGAGTGAGCTCTGTGGCTTTTCTGATCTCTCCTGTGCAGCCGAAGCCACGAGGGGAGAAAAGTTTGGCCCGACTGCCACTTGGCTGCTGTGGCGGGGTGACGGATCTCTGGAAGCCGTGCGGCCCGCTGACAGCACCTAGCTTTACTGAAGTGTATTTGCCAGGGTGTTATGGTCTGTTTTATGGGGAGAACCGGAGGATTATATAAAAACATTGGCAGCATACTGGGTTGTGTAACATCCTGACGCCCAGCTCAGCGCTGCGAGCGGCTCCCCGCCTCGCCCTTCAAGGTGAGAGGAAGCCAGCTCCGCGTGGCGCAGCCCGGGGCCTCGGACACATGGTCCTGACAGTAGCAGGATGTCGCCAAGGGTTTCGGAAGAGACCCTTGCCCACCCAGCCTCTCCCCTCTCTCTTTCCTTCACCCACCTCTCTCTCCAAGTGTGTCCCCGTCTCTCTGCCCCGTCCCTCTGTCTGTCTCTCTCTGACTCTCGCAGTATGTGCCTGTCTGTCTCTGTGTCTTGGTCTGTCTTTCTCTCTCCCTCCTCCTCTTGCCCGCTCCTCTCTAATGAGGGTGCTGCTCCCCACTTCTAGGCCATGTACCCAACACAATGTCCCCCCCAGGAGTCACTCGGTATCTGTTCTTGGAGACAGGGAGAGCCAGTCTCTCCTGCATCTGGGGTTGGTCCCTAAGGAGAGCCAGTGCAGGAATGAGTGGACATTTGCCCACAAGGGGCCCTTTGAAAGCAGGGCTTAGCCCCCCAGCCCCGCGCTGGCTCCCGTGTGATGGGTACTGCGGGCAGCCGCGCTTCCTGTGACCGCCTGTCCCACTTAGAAATGACCCCTGGGAGTCTCCACCGAGTGTGGGAAAGAGGGAAGGCATCCAAACCAAGTGAACGTCACTTCTGTTTCCTCAGCCTTGAGTGCTTCCTGGAAACGTCTCTCCTGGCTCACGGGAGCTGGGGGGAAGGCGAGGTGTCTGGAAGCAGGAGGCTCTCCCCATGCCCTTTCTTCTCTGCGATGTCTGAATGCCCTAACAAAGACCTGGCGACCGGGGTGTGCCCAGCCAGGGTCTGGGTGGAAATCATCCACCCCAGGACTGGGGAGAAAATCATCTTTCAGGAAATGTGATGCAGTCACATCCTGTGTGTACATGAGACGTTGGCTTCTAAATTCAGCGCTCAAGGCAAGAAAAAAAAATGTTTATAGCCAAAACTCATCCTTCTGGATATGTTCGTCGCACATGAAGTACAGCTTCCACGGTCGTGTGTGCATGGCTGGTGCGGGGCGTCTCGTGATTGCGGATTTGAGAGCCTCCAGCCCATGAGGGCATCGGGGAGGGCATGTCCTCATTTGGCTGCCTGGCCAGCAAGCCGTCTGTCCTTAGGAGTGCAGCCGTCCCGGGGGCGGGGCGGGCAGGGGAGAACCCACGCTCACTTCTCTTTCGCAGGTGAGCTGCCACCAAGCAAAGCGTGTGGCCCCGTGTCTCTGCCGTTGTGGTCATGGGCGTTACAGGGTGCGAGCGTCACTGGCTAACAGGCCTCCTGCCCAGCAGGACGCGGCCTCCTCCCTGTGGGGGAGAAGGTGCCCGTCACTTGGCCGCCTCCCCGTTTCGTGCCTCCTGACGCGTTCTTCTGACCTTTAGGGGGCGTGGGTCTGACCCGTGTGGACCCTGGAGGGTGAGCTGTCCGTCATGGGTGGCTGGCCTCTGTAGACGGAGGTACTTTCTACGATTCAGTTCACCCCCACTATCTCGACCCGGCCCTGCCCAAGCCTGTGCAGCTGGAGGGCAAGACCCAGGTCTGGTGTGCAGACAGACAAGCCTAGAGCCTGCGGGAGAGCGAGGCTTGCCCGAAGTCAGCGGTGGCCGCGCAGAGGGCAGCACTTACGTTAAAATGATCTGCGTCTCTACTTCGTCCCGCGGTCAAGTTAAAACAACAGAGGGTCCAGTGGGTCTCAGGCCTCCAGGGTGTGGGCAGCCCTCACCGCCAGCCACTCGTCCTCCTCTGGGAAAGAGATGATTCTGACTCTGCTTCCCCTCGAGTTTCCGAAAGCCGCGTGTGACTGACGCTGTCTTCACCCTATTTGTGCGCGACGCCTGCCTGGAACTCATCTGAGGGTTTGCCTGCTCGTGTGCACCTCTAACCCCGGGGTCCCTGGCCGGACCCTGCGTATTCTCGGTGCTCTGTAAATATTTGTCAAATGAGCAAGTGAGCAGATCTTTCTCTGAATAATTTGCTGCTGTGCTAGTGAATTTATTTAAAAAGCTGCAAATCAGCCCCACACCCACAAGCCGGCGGTGACCAGAATGAGGAAGACAAGACGTGGGCTCAGGTCCAGTCCAGCTGGGCCGTGCTGTTGCCCCGGGGCTCCGAGCCCAGTGCCATGCTCCGGTGAAAGGCCTGTGTAGGGAGATATTAGCAGAAACCCAGACTCTGTCCTTGCAGAGATCGGGAGATTGAGACAGACCGCAGAGGGGAATAAGTCTCATGGTGACAGTCAGTGTCACTCAACTCTGTGTCCTTCTTTGGCAAAAATCCTGTCCGGCGTGTGGCCCCTGCCTGGGCTGTGGCTCTGCCCTGGGAAGCCTGGTCTGTGGCGGACCATCTGAGCAGCCACCGGTCCCTGGAGGACAGGGGTGGCCAGGTGTTAAGGGGCGCGTGTCCGCGGCTGCAGGGTCCCCGATTTCTGACCAGGAGGCCAAAATCCTACCAACGCTCTGAGCATGCTGAGTTTTGATAATGAAACCCTCGCTGAGCTGCAGAGGCGAGGCAGAGACGGCGGACTGAGACGGCGGACTCTGACCCAGCGTTGGCCTTGCGCGTCGGGCCGCAGACGAGCCACGTGTAGGTGTCCCGTGTCTCCCGCTGTGCTGTGTGCCTCACCGACTGGCCACGCCACGGCTGGGAAGCGGAAGTAGGGAGCCTGTCCGGAGACCCTCCACGCTGCGGTGAACCGTGCGTCGCGGGCGGAGGTCTCGGCCCGCCACAGCCCTGACTGAGGAACAGAAGCTGCGTGAGGACCACAAGGGGGTCTCACGCCCCCGGCACATTCTGTTTGCATCCTCCAGTGATGAGTAAATCAGGCCCTGAGAGCCTACAGAGGACAGTCTTGGGGGTCTGAGGACACCCAAGGGTTCCTGGAGCCGCCAGGAGTGTGCGGGCAGGCACCCTCACCGCCACCGGCTGCCTGCCCGCACACTGTCCCCTGGGAGCCCGGCGTGCAGAAAAGGTGCTGGTTTCTGGAGGGAGGTTCCGGGCTTTTCTGTGCACAGAAGCAGGTCCTCATGGGAAATGCTCCAAGATAATCCCCAGGTTAGGGAGTGTGCATTCCGCCGGAAAGCTTTCCCGTTCGCTGCGTTTCAGTCCCACCGACGGCTTCCCGCTGGGTCCGGGGGCCTCTCGAGCTTGAGCTCCTGGTCCTCATCTTCCCGAGCCCTGGGAGCTGCACTGCTCTGCACACTGGCCGTGGCTGGCCGTGGCCGGAGAGACGGCACGGTGTGTCTGCGAGGCCTGGGGGGTCCTGGCCGGTCAGGCTTCACCGTGGTGGCGGCAGGAACTCGGCAGGCCCTTTGTCCCCAGGTCTGCGTCCCTCGTGCCCCTTGTGTCCCTCCTGTTCTGCCACTGTTGAGTTCCTACGGCGAGTGAGAAACTGGGGCATCTGCCCGGAGCCGGGCCTCCCGCCGCCGCCAGGGCAGGGCCGCCTGCCGTTTGGTGGGACCTGTCCTTTCTGTTCCCCTCCGGCTGCCCCGTGCATCGCCTGCCGGCCCCATCCAGCCAAGATGAGGCAGAGAGGCCCAGGCCACTTCCCGGGCTCAGGGCTCTTGTTTGGGAGCAGCAGGCGGCAAGATGCTCCAGCCCGTGATAAACACCTCTCCTGGCTCTCGGGGTAGGAGGCGGACCCCCCAGCCCTGGCTCTGTGTGCAGACGTGTGCCTGCAAATCCGCAGCCACACTTCTAGGAATGATTCATGCCGGCGGTGACCCCAGGCTCGGAGGAGCGGACTAAGTGATTGCATTTACAATTCAGCTCCGCAATCTGCATATTTCAAAGGCTCTACTTTCTGAAAGGACAGTTTATCCTTTGTTGCCTGAAGCACGACGAAAATAAGTTCTTAGATGTTTCCCTATCCGGTGTCCCGCAGAGGCATCCTCGGCTGGGATCCACGTCTTAGGACCACAGTTCTCTCCCCTGCCAAAGGGCCCAGTGGGCTCCCAGCGGCCCCGCCTCCCGGGCCCACCTGCCTGGTCCTCAGGGTCAGGTCCGTCCTGACTCGCTCCTGCCACCGTGGGTGTGGGCTCCCAGAGGCCTCAGCAGTCGGCGTGTTATTCCTCAGTGAATAAGCAAAGTGCTTTCCTTCCTTGAAACGCTGTCCCAGGGCCCGGCACTGTGCCAGGGAAACCGCGTGGTGTGCGGGGCGTCAGGCCAGCGGTGGGTCCTCACGGGGCTGCACCTGGGAGGTCCCGGTTAGAAGTGGGGCCCGGCTGCGGGGCCCGACTGGGTGAGGGGTGGGGGGGGCGCGCAGGGGTCGGCAGGGGACACGGGAGGGGGGCACGTGGTTGAAGCAGGACAGGGGGCGTGTGCTAGAAAGTGGGGAATGGGGGATGCTGAGCACGGAGGACACGGGGTGGGGGCTGCAGGGGTGGGACGTGGGACACAGGCGTGGGAGCGTGTGGCAGAAGGCGGAGACACGGGGGTGCCGAGCACAGGGGGCGAGTGTGTGGGTGAGGCCTTGGCCGTGCGGGTGGCTGACTGGCCTGGCCACGATGCCGGGGATGTCCAGAGGGGCTGTGGGCACGACCAGTTTGTGACCTGCCAGGTGTATCGGAGGAGGGGACGAGGGCAAGCAGGTCGAGGCCTCCCCAGACCGCCGTGATCTTCGACGCCTGCTGTGTCCTGCTGCTCCTGAGAAGACGGGGCATTCGCAGACGTGTTTCTGCGGGACGGCGGTCCAGGAGTTGGGGGCTGGAGAGTCGCCGAGCGGCACCGTCCTTCAGGCAGTGAGGGCCGCTTCCACGCTGTGGACGAAGGCAGGCCAGGTCCTCTGAAGCCCTGCGAGGGCCCTGGGGTGGCAGGGGGGACGCTGCCCAGCGGCCCCCACCCTGGCATTGGCCTGAGAGCGACGCACGAGTGGACAGCGTTGACCTGACCGGCTCCAGAGGGTGGGGCACCGGTCACACGCAGCAGGCCCCTGGGCGTTCGGTGGTCAGCGGACGGGGGTGCCACGTGTCCACAGCACCCAGCCCGGGCCCGGCACCTGGGCAGCATGAGCCGAAACCCAACTGTGTGTTGTGTAAACACAAATCATGTCTTTCACAGTGTTAAATACATCTTTAGAGTGTTCCTGGGAAGATCATAAGGTTTTTGCCCAAGATGTACAAAAGGGTCAGGCACATGCATGTCCCCAGGTCCCCTGAGGCGGTGGTGCCGGGGCCCCCAGGGTGGCTCGCCTCTGGCCCCAGCCTCGCAGAGGCCTTCACTGTGGCTTCTGCTGAGGTCCCCCGGGCAATCTCTGAGCTGATCCCTCCAGTGTGTTCCAGGCCGAACCAGAGGCAGCAACACTGCACGGCGACGTGCCACGTGGACCTCCCCCTCGTAGTTCCCGCGTCCGGTGAGGAGGCACGGGAGGCAGAAACACAGGCAGATTTCCTCTCCTCTTGCTGTGACCAGTGAGCACGGATGTGGTGGCTCAACACGGCATGTACGAATTTTCTCGATTCCGGCGGTCGCAATCCACCACGGTTCTCCCTGCACCAAAATCGGGGTGTCTCTGGGGCTGGCTCCTTGTAGAGGTGTGGGGGGAGGAGTCCCAGCGTCCAGGCCCCTGTGCCTCCCTGCCTCTCCCTCCTCGGACTCTCTTCCACGTTGAAGGCCCCGCGAGGGCCTCAGCACCACCGCCCAACCCCCATAAGCCAGGACCACCTCCCCAGCCCGGGGTCAGCTGACCAGCAGCCTATTCTCTTCACCACGTGGTTGAGCTGTCCTCGGGCTCTGGAGCTGGAGGCTGCCTCTGGGCCGACCACAGGAGGCGCACTATCCACCATCCAGAGAAACGCTAAGGAGCAAACTAAGGTGGGGAAGGACAGCGTCCCCAAGACACCGGCGTCTTCGCTCGGTGCCCGACGAGGCTTTGGAGACAGACCGGCTTGTAAACGAAAACTGAAGTGTAGGCAGAGCATGCGTGGGTGGTGGGAAATGCTCCAGGCCCAGCAGGTGTCAAGGTCCTGGGGCAGCGTGGGCTCAGTGCATTGGCAAGAGGGCTAGAAAGCTGGTTGGGGGAGTCTGTGCTGGAGACCCATCAGGGAGCTGTGGCTGTCGCTCAGGCTGCCATCCCGGACCAGGCTGCGTGCACGACAGAAGTTCCTTGTCTCATGGCTCTGGAGGCTGGTAGTCCAGGGTCAAGGTGCTGGCAGGACCGGTTTTCGGAGGGAACACTCTTTCTGGCTTGCAGATGGCCTTTCCTCTGTGTGCACACGGTCCTGGTCTCTCCCTCTGTGAGGTCAGTCCTCGCACAGTCCTGCCGCCCTCTCGCAGGGTGCAGGTGACCCGGCGGTCTGTTGCGTGGAAGGGGCGGGCAGGGAGAAGTTAGACCCCGCAAACGTGCTGCTCTATGGGGAGGAGGAGCAGGCAGATGGTTCTCCGCCCGTGTCGTCTCCCAGCTCGGGCTGCCATGTGCATGGAGCAGGGTGCCCAATGGCACCCTGGCCTCCACCCGTGATGTCAAGGACACCCCCTCCCCACAGTGTCCAGTGTCCCTGGGGGACTCCCGCTCGCCTTGAACAGGGGCGACGCAGGTCAGCCTGAAGTGAGGGGTGGGTGGCATTTCTCAGACAGCGGGGGCACGAGGGTGCAGGGAAGGAGCATGTCCCGAGCGTGTGATGGTGGCGAGACCCCAGCTCTCGGGGCCGGTTCTGGGGCAGGAGACAGGGTGGGAAGTCTGGGGTTCTCTTCCGATTCTGCTGTTTTCTCAGGGAGGCATAAGCCAGGTCATCGGCCGGGGGTGGAGGTCCACACACCCCCCCTCCTCCTTCTTTCTAAGGTCGGGCCGCAGCCGTAAACGCATGTTTGAAAAGCACGTGTGTGTTAGGTTGTGTTCAGTCTGCGCGATTCCTCTCAGAGCAGCGGCGCGACAAGTGCGTGTCAGGTGACGGACGGGGACCCTGGGAGGCTGGGGGATGGCCCGGTCTGCAAGATGGAGATGGTGGTAGGGGTGAGGGGAGGGGGACTGGGGGGGGCAGGAAGACTGGGAGAAGGCCCAGAGGGAGCAGGGAGCGGGGGCCGCTCGGCCGCCCTGCCCCCCCCATCTGGGGAGGAGTGTGTCTCCGGCCTCCACCCCCATCCAGGCGGTTCCATCCAGGTGTCTGCTGGGGGCACAGGTGGGAGGCTGGGGAGCGATGCAGCAGGCTCCTGGGCCAGGGTGGGGCTCCCGGGGAACCTTCTCAGGGGAAGGTTGCCCCCCTCCCCACACCTGGCCCCTCCCAGCCCCCACGTGGCTGAGGGAGACCCCAGGATCGGGTCTGGTTGGACTCTGTCCGGCACACCTGGTGTTTACAGCAGCCGCAGAGCGCCTAGGGCCCCGACCGCGCCGCCCCCAAAGCCACCTGGGGGAAGGTGAGCTCCCCATCACCCGGGCCCGGGCAGGTCAGGTGCTGGCCGAGGTGGGATTTGAGTCGGACATGTCTGGCTCTAGGAGCCCTGCCCTGTGCAC
This sequence comes from Mustela nigripes, assembly GCF_022355385.1. Lineage (NCBI taxonomy): Eukaryota > Metazoa > Chordata > Mammalia > Carnivora > Mustelidae > Mustela > Mustela nigripes. Next base: position 714,317 of record NC_081564.1, read on the forward strand.
CCCACAGGAGACGGGAGCAGACGTGAGCTTAGATCAGCGCCGTGTATTACAGCTCCTGCCTCTTGCAGCAGGAAAAGGGACTATTTTTATTTTTAACAGAATGGTTCGGTCAGATGGGCTCTGCATGCAGCCCGGGTCTGAAACCAGCAAGCCTTGACTTTATTTCAGAGAAACGGCCTGGCTTATGCAGGGACTATTTTCACACCATTTCAAGCAGATTGTGGAAAATGCCTGTTAATATTCTGCGTGCTTGAGCACTCAGCGGTGGACACAGAAGCAAACACGCTTATCTTAATTGGTAGGAGGAGGCTGTTGTGGTTAGAACGCGGGCTGCAGCCACCCCGCCCCTCCCCGCCTGGGTCAGGTTGCTTCCTTGCTTCCAGCTCCTTCCCCCACAAGGGGGTCAGAGTCATGTCTGCAGAAGAGAGCGAGGGGTAAGCCCTTGGAGGGCCGCCCAGCTTGTGGGCTCCACTCAGAACGATGAGAGGCTGCCGTGGCCACGGCTCGGCCTGCTCATCTCCAGGGCACCCATCTTCCCAGCCAACCCCAGTGACCAACCTGGGAGTTCCTCTCCTGCTGCAGCCCACGGTGCATGGTGCCTGGGCTTCCCCGGCTAGCTGTGGGGGGCCTCGGGGAGGGGCTTCATCCAGTTCACACTTCTTTCACAGAAAGCTGGCTCAGATACGGGGCCTTCTGAGAGTTTACAGTCAGGTGGAAGGTAGTGAGTTACCAGTAGTGCAGAAATTCGGTGCACAGGAGGGAGAATGGGGGACATTGATGGGGTGGTCCGGGGGCTTTATGGAAGGGTAGGTGTTTGAGCTGTACAAGGAGGAGGATCTGGGTCCAAAACCCAACTGGGTGGCCTTGAGCAGGTCACTTCCTCCCTCTGCCTTGGTTTCCATGTCAGTGAAAAGGGGAAGAATGATTATCCTCTTGCATTTAGATCTTAAGGAGATTAGATGAGAGAATGCATATGAATGGGTCCCCTGGGTGGCTCGGGTTGGCAAAGCATCTGCCTTCAGCTCAGGTCATGATCTTGGGGTCCTAGGATTGAGACTTGCCTGCTCAGCAGGGAGTCTGCACCGCCCTCTCCTTCACCCCTCCCCCTGCTTGTGCGTTCTCTCACCCTCAAATAAATAATTTTTTAAAAAGATAATGCATACAAAGTGTTTAGCAAAGTGCCTGACACATGGTTGGTCTTCAGAAATGTGAGCAAAGACAAAGAAAGAAAAATAGCTGAAATTGGGTGGTATTTGGACAGGTGGATAGCATGATGCCAGACACATAACCGGTTCTTAATAAATATTTGTTCACTGGATGGGTGAAAAGATGTTTGAGTGGTGGATGAGTGGATGTGTGGGTGGATGGATGGATGATGGTTGGATGGATAAGTAGGTAGATGGGTAGTTGGATGGATGGACGTGTGGGTGGATGGGTGAGTGGATGAATGGATAAGTGGGTGGATGGATGGAAGGTAGATGGATGGGTAGATGGATGGACGGACGGATGGGTGGGGTGGATGGGTGGGTTCGTGGATGATGATTGGATGGGTAGGTAGATGGATAGATGAATGGATGGGTAGATGGATGAATGGATGGACAGACGGACGGACGGATGGTTGGATGGATGGATGGATGAGTGGGTGGAC
>NC_081564.1:716064-719874 GCF_022355385.1 Mustela nigripes
ATGGTTGGATGGATGGGTGGATGGGTGGTTGGATGGATGGATGGTTGGATGGATGGGTGGATGAGTGGGAGGGTGGATGGCTTTGGGAGGAGATCCTGCACAGTGAGAAAAGCCAAGCATTGAGAAGGGAAACAAGTATCCTGAATGGCGGAGGATACTTGTCCAGGAGGAAGACAGAAGGCCAGGAAGGCAACTCAGACCTAGATGTTCCCATGTGCAAAGAGCCTGTCAGGCGCAAGTGTGGGTCTGATGGCCTCATGTCTAGTGTGGCTCTGGCAGAAGGGTGTTCCCAGTGGGGGCAGAGACATGGAACTGTAGGCACCACCCAGGGCTTCAGCTCCCCCTGAGAACAGGGGTGTGGGCAATGTTCTCCTTCCCAGAGCTGCAGAAGCTCAGGTGAGGGGAAGAGACAGCTAGGTGTTTGAGACCTGCAGAAATCATGGGGCCAGACTCTAGACCTTCCCCATCTCCCCTCTCCTGAGGGTCCTGCCAGTCGCTGGGAGGGCAGACACCCAGCTCCGGCCTCTCTGTCCCTGACGAGGGGCCTTTGGGGCCAGAGGGCACTCAGTGGGGGCTGGCTTAGACCAGGCATTGTTTGCACCCCAGACAGACAGCTCTTCTGGCCCAGGACGGCCCACCACTGAAGGCCCTGTGCCTGGATGGGGATTCTGGGGAATAGAGGGGTGCCCCTGGGGGTGTGTGGGTCCCATGAGAGAGCCACTGTCACCTTAACTCAGATGGGGAAGCCGACGCTCACAAAGCTTAAGTATTTTAAGCACAGTCAGGACGTGGGTGAAGGTGGGGTTGCCAGGTAGAGCCAGCCCAGACGCCTGCCCGGCAGCCATGAGGGGCGTCTGCGGCCCGGTGGGCTCAGGTTGGTGGAGGCGTGCATGCCCCTGTGGGCTCAGGCTTCCACTTCAGGCTGCAGAGCTGTTGCCGGGATGACTGACACCTCAGGGAGTGCGGGGTGTGTGCGCTCGGCCTGAGAGAAGCATGAGTTCCGGGGGACAGAGGTGGACTCCAGTGACGGAGGTGTGTGCCCCAGACTCCGCCACGGGAGCCCTCCGTGCAGTGGGACGGCATTGAGGAGGCGGGTCTCTGAGAGGGGGCGGGCTCCGATGGGCCCTCCATGCGCCCTGGGAGCCTTCCCTGGGGGCGTCGGTGGCCTCGCAGGAAGAGGAAGAGACGGATGTCCGTTTCTCACTCTGGACAGACTGTGGGGGACACGGCAAGAACTTCCGGCCAGGGAGCAGGCCCGGAAACAGGCTCTGACCGGGAGGCACACCCGGCCTTGCTGTGGACTCGCGGCCTTCCGAGCTGGGAGAAGTGAGGGTGTGCAGGCACCCCGCGTGCGTGTTTCCTACGGCAGCCTGGGCGGGCTGAGACTTTGAGACGGGGACACTGGGTGGAGTCCTGGGAGCAGCACCCACGGCTCTGGCTCTGTGTCCTTCAAACTGGGAGCCCGCAGTTGCCTGCCCCCAGTCATTCCTCCACGCGTGCCTGCATTCTCTCCCTGCACCTGCTGCGGACCAGGTCCTGGGGCTGGGGCAGCCAGCGAGGCAGGCAGTCCCCCGCCGCCCCCCGGGGTCGGGAGGCCCGGGGAAGGAGGAGCCGGATCCTCTGTCCCCACCCGAAGGGGCACCCGGCCAGAGCCAGCTAGACCCTCCGCTCCCTGGGGTTTGGCCCTACATCCCCACATCTGTCCCCAGAGCACGGGCCCTCGGTCTCCTCCTGTTCTTGGTATCCTCCGCATTTCCCGGGACATTCGGCAGTCGGGACCTGAGCAGAGAACCCAGCCTGGCGCAGCCAGAGCACATCTATCGTCAGAGGCCAGGGACCTGACCATGCAGCCGCACGGGGACCCAGGTGGCTGCTGAGGGACAGGACACCCGACTGTCCCTGTGCTCACTCCCCAGCAATCAGGAGACCCAAACCGGAGCCAGATGGAGCAGGCCACAGGGCAGGCTTACAGGGAGGCAGCCAGGGAACGCATTTTGCCGGATATTTGCATTCCCTCCTTGTTTTTTCCTGCTTTGGCCCCGTAAATATTGCCATTGCAAGTGAAGATGTACCCAGCGCCCGGCGGGTCTCCGTGACAATGTATCTCACAGGCTTCGCCACGTCCTGCAAGATATTCATGGCTCCACGGTTCCAGAAGGCCGGTCCGTCTTTGGCTATTGACAGCTCAACGCTAGTTCGGGTCCCCAGAGGTCCTTAACAGACGCCCCAGAGACGGGATTTGCTGCAGCGCGTGGGGAGCGCGGGTACGCAGAACCTGGGGCGGAGCCGGCGCCGGCAAAGCCAGGCGGGGCCTGTTGCTTTGACGTTGCAATCGTCACAATTAATAGCAGGCATGTTGGGTTGGCCTACATTTTCACAGGGCAAAGCAAGAGAGGGGCTGCAGCTGGCGGGTGTCCCGCTCCCTGCTCCTTCCGCCCCGCCCTCCTGGGGAAGGCAGCGGCCGAGGTGGAGGGTGCGGGAGGGCCTGGCCCGGGGCCCTGGAAGGTGATCAGCCGTCTGTGCTCCACGGGCCTCGGAGTCCCACCTGCCGGGCGACCTGAGGTACGGGAGACCGCTGGTGTGGTCAGTGTGGGCAGCCCGTCCTCTGCCTCAGCGTGGGGGCCCTGGCGTGTGTGACAGGTGTGGTGGCCGTCAGGGAAGGTCAGTCCTTGGACCCGTGGTGGACAGGAGTTTTGCCTCTGCCCTTCTGGGCTCCTGGGGCGGTGAGTGGGCCTTCCTGCCCCGTCCAAGGCTGCGCGCCCCACATCGGGGGCATCTGCGGACGCCATGAGCGCGGTATTCGGGACGATGCCCGCCCTTCCGCAGAAGCACAGATTCTCACAGATTCCCAGTTTTCCTCTCGTCTGTCCGTGTCCTTTCTTCCTACTTGCCAGAGATGTTTATTGCTTTTTAGCAATTGGTACTGGTGTTCATTGAAATCTGAGCTTCTTGGTGGACTCCGGGGAGGCCGGTGGTCCGTCTGCTGGCCTGGCCCGCGGCTGCAGGGTGCGGGGTGGGGGGCCTGGCTGCCGGCCTCGCCCGTGAGGCCCTCCGCTCTGCCTTTGAGGCAGCGTCTGCAGTGGGACTGTCTCCTGGCTGACGTCAGGGTGACAGATGGAATCCGTGACTCAAGGAAGCCGGGAGCCCGGGAGCCGCGCTTCCTCCCGCGCGGAAAACCCTCGCAGCCCCCGGTATGTGCTGGGCCCCCTGTCTGGAAGGCGTGGGTCGCAGGTGTGACGTGACTCCTCTGGGGAGGGTGGCTGGAAGGGGCCCCGGGATGGGGGAAGGGCACCGCAGGGAGCCCCCCCGCCCCCACCCCCCTTCAGGGCCCCCTCCCCTGCGTCTCTGGGAGGATTTCAGGGTCTGCTCGCAGCCCCAGCACGCGGCCTGACGGCCCTGGGGTCTGCTGCCCTCAGCCGACACGCGCTGGGGCCCAGACCCGTTTGCTTCCAGCTTCTCCCTTCCTGGTGAGTGGCCTCTGGCCTCGTGGTCACAGGGTGGCTTTCCAGCCCTGGGCACGGAGTCCTAGTTCCAGGCAGGAGACAGGGGAGGGACTGCAGGAAGAGGCCAAACCCACATACACCAGCGGACTGGGCCTTTTAGACGCGTCTCCCAGAAATCCCACCCAGCAAACTCCACTTAAGTCTCATCGATCAGATCTTGGTGCCCCGCCACGCCGGCTGCAGGGTCGGCCCAGGGAGCCGCGCGTTTCCGCTGAACTCCTGTCCGCCCAGATGGACTGTGCTGCTACCCGCGGAAGGGCCGGAGAGGACAGACGCCGGCCGCGCCGGAGAGGACAGACGCCGGCCG
>NC_081564.1:719974-720238 GCF_022355385.1 Mustela nigripes
CGGAGAGGACAGACGCCGGCCGCGCCGGAGAGGACAGACGCCGGCCGCGCCGGAGAGGACAGACGCCGGCCGAGCCGGAGAGGACAGACGCCGGCCGAGCCGGAGAGGACAGACGCCGGCCGAGCCGGAGAGGACAGACGCCGGCCGAGCCGGAGAGGACAGACGCCGGCCGCGCCTGCCCAGGGTCCGCCCTGCCCCTTGCCTAGAGCTAACCTCCGCGCCCCACCCCCATCCCCGCCCGTGCCCCCACCCCTCCCCTCCCCA
>NC_081564.1:720638-724000 GCF_022355385.1 Mustela nigripes
CCCCCCCCCCTCCCCCCCCCGCCCCCCCTCCCCATCCCCCCTCCCCCCCCCCCCCACCTCTCACTCCCCCTCCTCTTCATCTCCTCCCCCTGCCCCACGAGTGCCCTCTTGGCTGCCGTAACAAATGACCGCAAACAGGGTGGCCTTAAACAGCAGAGATCTGTTCTCTCACGGTCTGGAGGCCAGAAGCCTGAAATCAGTGCTGGCAGCTCTCAAAGACACCCCGTAATCGGGGTGAATACTTCCCCAGGCTCGGAGGGAGAATCGGTTCCAGGCGTCCCTCCAGCTTCTGGTGGCTCCTGGCAATCCTCGGCGATCCTTGGCTTGTGGACACCCGACTCCGTCTCTGTCTCCTTCATCACGAGGCTTCTCCTCTGCGTGTGGCCCTCTGAGCGCCCTCTAAGTTACCAGGACACGTCCTTGAATTTATGACGCACCCGAACCCCAAAGTCCTTACTCGAGTTACACCGGCAAACACCCTCTTCCCAGGAAGGCCACCCCACAGGCTCCAGCTTCTGGGGCCTCTATCCGAACCACCACCTTCCCATCCGTCTCAACCAGGGGCACAACCTTTCAGCCTCCAGGCAGCCGTGAGAAACAGCCTGGGGGCAGGGAGCTGACCACCTGTGCCGGTGTAGGGCCCTGTGCCCAAGCACACGTGTGCCATCAGGCGGCTGGAACCTTCCACAGGAGCTGGGAGCCCAGGCTTGCACCTGAAATCTCTCTCATTGGGCAGTGCCCGGAGACTTGCTCTAAGCCCCAAGGCCCTCCCAGACCCTCCACATGGGCTGCTCTTCTCTGAAACGTCCAGGCCGTCGGTAGGAACAGCTGTTGGGGCAACCACTCTGCGGGTCCACGGACGAATCCGGATCTATCCTCCTGGCCCTGAATGTGGTCACTGTGAACCACCCCTGCACCTGCCTGGGGTCCTCTGCCTCTGGGAGCACCCAGGTCTGGGGAAGCCATTGGGGGACTGCAGGGTGTCCACAAGGTCGCTGTGCCGCTGTCAGGAGACCCGGGGCCAAGGCAGGAGGTGCAGTGGTTACACACCGCTCTAGAAGTCTGCTCCCGGCCTGGGCATGCCCGTGGGAGGCCGCACCGATGGCTTGCACTCTGCCTGGGTGCTCTGCCCTGTGCCGGGGTTGCCGGGACCCATCATCGCATGCCGACGGGCTTAGAGCAGCCCAGAGTTATTCTCTTACCATCCTGGAGCTCCGAAGCCCAAAATGGGTGTCCCTGGGCTGGAACCATGGTGTGGGCAGGGCTGGGCTCTCTGGACGCTCTGGGGTGGATCCTTCCTGCCCCTCCAGCTTCGGGGGCCAGGCGTCCCGTCCATACGGGCTCTGCCTTCAGACCTCACGGTCCCCTCGACCGTGTTTGTCAAACCTCCCACAGACTCTGTGCTTTAAGGGCTCCTGATGGCGCATAGGTCCCTCCTGGATGGCCCCAGACGCTCTGCATCTCAGGGTCCGTACGGTGATCCCGTCTGCAAAGCCCCGATTACGGGGTGTCTTTGAGAGCTGTCCTGTAGCCTTCCGTGGCCTGCCACCCCGAGCCGGCAGATGGAGACCCTCTCTGTTAACTGAATGCTATTTTTAAAAAAAACGTGAACACGTTGCTCATATTCAGAGTCGTCTGTCTTGGAAAGTCTTGGTTTTAGCCCAGGGACACCCATTAAAACGCTCCGCCGCGAGGGGGGGGTCCTTCCTGCCTCTGCCTCCGCGCGGCGTGAAATGGTGCTGAAGTGACAAGCCCTTGTAATTAACGTCCTTGATGTCAAAATGCGAAATTGGGGACCTTTCCCGGTTCCCTCTAAAATCCTTCACTGAGGTGATCTGAAGTTGAAAGCGTGTGCGTAGGAGGTTGTGCAGCCTCGGTGAGCCGGGGGGGGGGGGGGGGGGGGGTGTCATGTCCTTCTTTGAAATGTGGGGATAAAAGCACCGGGAGTGGGTCCCACGGCCCGGGGACCAGCCTGATGACCGCCAGCTGTCGCGACCAGCCTGTGACCCCCTCATCAAGTCCCAGCGTAACAAGCAGGAGTGGTTTCTGCTTCACTGTCGGAGAAGTCAGGCGGGTGGACGTTCCAGAGGCCGGGCTGACGCATGCATTTCCCATTGTTCTCGAAATCCCTTCTCATTCATGGGGACAGAGAGTCTGGGGCTCCGACTCCCCCACAGGAGGGAGTGGAACATTGCAAACCAGAAAAGCCGCCTCTCCCTCCCGTTCCGGAGGCCCTGGGCACCTTTGTGATCTGGCCTGTCCCTGCACCGTCCCCAGAGGGACGGAGGGCTGCCCCACACGACTGAACAGCTCACATCCATGTGTCCAGCTGTCACCGTCGGGGGCAGCAGGTCAGCCTGGGGTCTCCAGGACCGCCAGGACAAAACAGGAGCTCTGGATAGCTGAAACCACAGCCACTCATTCTTCCACAGCCTGGAGGCTCCCGGAGGCCAGGGCCCCGGGGGAGGGGGCTCCTAGAGCTCCTGGCCACCCATTGCATTCCCTGGCTGGTGGCCTCGGCCCACAAGTCTCTGTCAGGGGTTGTCATGCGGCCATCTTCTCTTTGCCAGTGTCCAAAATCCCCTCTTCCTAGAAGGACCCGACCCCAATTCAGGATGACTCTGTCTTAGCCGGTGACTCCGCAGGAACTCCATTTCCGCAGGGCCTGAGGCCAGGACCAGAGCTCGCCACTGTTCAGCCCACAGGCTGCAGAGCCTGCCTGTGCCCCACGGTGGCCTGACGGATGGGATGAGAGATGAGCCCCTGAGGCCGGCAGCAGGACAGGGGACATTGTGCCGCTGCGCTGCCCGGCACCAGGCCCAGCTGGGGAAGCCAGGACTTCGGGACCTGAGGACAAAAGCTGGTTCTGTAGATGTCGGTGTCAACCCCGGGGCCTTCACGGTGCTCGGGCTGTGGACCCCCAGTAACGGCCGGGCCTCTTTCAGTCTTTACAAGTTTCTTGTGGTTCTGCCTGTCCTCGTCACTCAGGGATCAAGCAGTCCTGCCTCTTCAGAAGGAAGTCTTTGTGAAAGAGTCAGGAGCCCACGAAGGGCATCCCAGGAAGGAGGGAAGATGGGGTCCCCAGAGCCCCGGGGGGGAAGGGGGGAAGCCCTGATGGGCGGAGCTGTAAGAGAGCTGGGGCAACCCAGGGGCGCCCCCTGCCCTAGGGGACAGCCTCTCCGAGTGGCAGGAAGCCTGAGGCCGCCCCCGTGGTGACGTGGTGAGGAGGCGTGTCTGGGCCTCAGCGCTCCCACCTGGGCCAGCCTCCGTTCAAGGTCCCGCCTGGTCCTGTTCTTGCTGGTGTTTTGCTGTTTCGAGGCAGGTGTCCGCGAGCACAGACGCTGTGCCTTTGCTGAGAACTC
>NC_081564.1:724500-729172 GCF_022355385.1 Mustela nigripes
AGCACACATGGGGTGTGGGCGTGCACGTGCGTGCGTGTGTTAATGTCTGTGTGAGGCCCCATGCTAATGCGTGTGCACCCATGCACGCGTGTGTGTGTGTGTCCGCGTGCGTGCCGGCCCCGACCGGCGGTTCTGTCCGCTCTCAAACTACGGTTCTCACTCACTTTCTTGCGTTAGGTGATTATTGATTCCCTCTGTCTGGACTGGGTAGCTTTTCCAATTAAGCAGCAGCTTTAATTATGCCACAAAGCACATAACATAGATCTTGATTATTAAGACCAGCCCACGGGATAATAAAAGGGAGACTGGCAGATCCAAATTAACCAGGACCGTAAACGCGAGCGGCCGAGCCCGAGCCGTCCTCCGTCGTGTGCAGTAACGTGCCCCCTGCTGCCTGTTTGCAGAGTCTCCGTGCGTGTTAACCGTCTGCGCCGCACACAGCTCGGCGGCCGGCGCTGGTGAGTCCGATGGAGTGCCTGGGCCGCGAGCGGAGCTGGATCCAGTACCTCGTGCCGGGTCCTGGCTCCTGAGGCTCCTGGGTTTGGGGTCGGTCGGTCTCCGATGGGGAGTCGTCATGGGAGTATGTGGGGTGAGGTAGGTGGGTCTTGTCTGTAGGCGAAGGCACGTGGTTCCCGTACTGGCCGGGGAGCACGGAACTGCAGCCCCGGGGTGTCCGCGGGCGGGTGGTCAGTTAAGGCAGGTGACAGGCTTCCCTTCTGCCCTCCCGGAGACTGGGGTCTGTGCCTAAGGGGGAAGTGCCTGTGGGGAGGGCAGGGGTCCAGAGCGAGGCTGGGCAGGGGGCGGCTGGAGCCCGCTGCAGCCAGATGGGGAGAGGGGAGGCCGCCTGTCCTGGGCTCCCTCGCAGCTGGGGATCTGTTGGGACGGGGGCAGGGCCCACTTCACCCCAAGCTCTGGAGCTTGTCAGGGGGTGAGGGCTGCGTCCACCCTTAGAGGCCCCATGGGGCCGCGGGGGCTGATGGCCAACAGAAGTCCTCCATACTGAGCCGGACCCTGGCCCACGGTGGGTCCTTGACCCCAGGGATGTCTGAGGGCGAACCTGGAGGGGCTGGAGGGCACGGGCCGCACCGATGGCCCAGGGATTCATGGCAGCCTTGGGCACCCCCGCAGCCTGCTCCCCCCACAGGGTGCATGGAGGTGTCCAGGCTGCAGGATGGTTGCCCAGCCCGTCAGCACATGAGGCAGTGACCCCGCAGCCCCTGCGACTGTCCCGCTTGGTCCCGTGCCCTGGTTCTGACATGTGGGGTTTGTGTGTGGGTCTGCTGGGCTCCACAGGCCTTCCTGGGGTCCGAGGGTGGAGCACCACCAGCCTGTGTGTTGGTGAGCCTGTGGTGCAGTGAGTCTGGGCCCTCCAGCTGGGGATGCAGGCTGCCTCTTGGCCGTGGCCTTGTCTCTCTGAGGACGGGTGGGGACAGGTCAGCTGCGGCTGCTTTGCCTGCACATCTGGGTCAGGGGACACGCCAGTGGCTTCGCAGTATGTGTGCTCCCTTAACTCTGCACACGAGAAAGTACAAGCCATTGATGTCCTTCCGGGGCCGTCTATGTCTGCGGTGTGTCCCCGGGTCTCTAGGTGAGATGCTGTGTGCGTGTGTGGTTGTGTGTACGTGTGCACCATGCATGAGCCAGCAAGTGCATGTGTGCGTGGCTGGGCGTGCAGCCCCGTGTTTCTGGGAGGTCTCGGAGCCAGCTGCCAGGACAGACAGGTGGACGCGGGAGGCTGGCCGCACGGGTCTGCCCCACGCTGCTCGCGGTGGGGGCCGTTCTGCCTCTTGGCCCCCCGGATCCTGCCTGCCTCGGCCCCCTCTGCCGCCTGGCCAGCGGGAAGGCCTCACAGAGGTGTGGCCTTGCCTGCCAAGATCTCCGTGTTTGTGTGCACGCTCCTGTGAGGGTGGGAGCGTGTCCCCCAGAGCAGGCAGGGGCCAGCCCCAGGAAGGCGTCCTCAGGGAGGCGGAAACGCTCCCCGGGTGACATGCTTCTGAGAACCCGCTGGCAGCCGTTCCCAGAAACATCTGTCATGGCTCCAGAAGGCGCAGCCCCCAGGGCCGGCGCCCCTGACGGGAGATAGATGTGTGTCCCGCTGTCGGCAGGCGAAGCCCGCCGCTCCCCCGGGAGGGGTGCTGCCTCTCTGTCCTGCGCTCATTCCTCCAGCGGCACAAAGGGCGTCCCCATAAATTTCCATTAGTGTCACTGCCGTGGCCCTGTTTCCTGAGAGCCAGCAGGGACGTGCCTGCCACGCGCTCTAACCGAGACCTTGGAAGAGGCTCTTCAGGGCCTCGTAACCAGCCCTGCTCCTCTGTGGGTTTATAAATCCTCTCAGAGCTGTCCCTGCGGTTGAGGATTGCCTGCGGCTCCGGCTGTGGGTGGGGGACGCGGAGCCCGAGCCGGCGTCGCCGTGCACCAAGCTCAGCTGCCCGGCCAGCCGGCACCTGCCGCACGTGCGGCCCCCCGCGCACCTGCAGGACGCCCCCACGGTGTGCCAGCGCCTGCCTGCTGAGCCCTCCCCCACGCCGCAGCTGCATGGACACGGGGTGTCACAGATGTGGAGGCGGGAATCAGATGGGTCGCGTGGGGACCTTCTGGACTCAGCTGGGGCTGTGATGTCAGGGGCCTCCATGGCTGGGAGCTCCGTGGCGGGGCAGAGACAGGGCTGGTGTCGCCCTGGGGTGGTCGCACGCGTGGATGCCGACCCCAGCTGTCCACCGGGGAACCCCTGTATGGCAGTTGGGTTGCCTCTGTGGTGCCTCAGGGCCCCGGAAACAGAGGATCCTGCTCTCCGTGACTCTGCCCAGAGACATGTGGCTTCACCTCACCACGCTCTGTGGGTGGGAGCTGGCTGCCGTGGAAGGGTCCCCGCCGAGGCATGCAGGGGTGCGGCCTGCTGCTGTGGCCTCTGGGAAGCATGGTGGCTACCGCCCCTATTTGAGACCGCGCATCACAGTGTTTGAGGTACATGGGCTAGATGACACCCCAGGGAGGACTGGGGTCCCACAGAGAGAGTGCATGTTCTCTGTGGGTGACAATAATGTCACATGAAAATCCCACACCTCAACTAGAAGTGGCTACACAAGGAAGGGGTTCCTGACCTCCTGTAACCAGCTGCCAGTTGAACGCCTCTGGACCCTGACTGCAGCGGCTGACTGCGTCAGGGCCCCGGCTCTCCCCAGTTCTCTGCTCTGCCACACCCATCCTCATGGTCACAATGTGGCTGCTGCAGCTCCCAGTGTCACATTCTCACACCCTCCCAAGGGGCTAGAAAAATACGTGTCTGCATCTTGTGTGTCCTAAGAACAGAGGACCCTCTCCTGGAAAGCTCTACAGACCTTCCCTCGTGTGCCCTGGGCCGTCTGCCCATCTGCCTGCGAGCTGTGAGAGGCAGGGGTGCTAGTCTGCTTCTCTCAGGAGCTTGTGCTATTCGGTCCACTCACTCTCTGGCCTCTCAGATCCTGGGGGCTGGCTGAGAATTCAGTGGACAAGTTGGTGGGTGGCCCTCTCCCTGCACCCACAGAGCTGCTGCCCCAAGCTGGGACTGCCTGTCCTGGCAGAGAGCAGGGTCAGGACACAGCCCTGTTGCCGAGGGAACCCCAGCTCCCATGGACAGAACCTCTGTGAGACGAGGCGGCAGTCAGATGCGTGGCCATGAGCGCCGTGCTGAGCCCGCTGGTTCCGGCTGTCCCGTCTGCTGAGGGAAAAGCTCACCGCACGTCCAGGCAGAGCCCTCCCGCCGCACAGCGAACTGGGGATGTGCGCTCCAGGGCCGGCACCGGGTCAGGACCCCTTTATCGCACGTGGCAGATCATCTCAAACTGGCTTCGGGTGGAGTGAGAGACAGGGCAGGGGTCTCGGGGGGCCACGATGGCCACCGTGGGGAGCGTGGACGTGCAGGGGCTGGGTCCCTGTGCCGCGCAGTCCCGAGGGCAGCCGCAGCCCGGCAGCAGCGGGTACTTAGCCCGTGGCAGAGGGAGCCGGATGGGAGGGCCGCCACCTCCGGTGATGCAGGGCCACACTAAGCCCCAGCACCCATGGCCTGTCCCCTGGGGAAGCCGAAGGGAAGTGACCCAGGCAGGCTGGGAGGAAAGCTGCCTTCCGTGGGGCCTGGTTCTCCTCTTTTTGTTAGGCACGAGCCTTCCCTTATAACAGCCTTTTCCGTCTGCCTGGGCTGAGCACAAACTTTCTCTAACGGGATAAGGATCGCATTATGAGTAGAAGAGGGTTTGTTTTTCTAACTTATTAACATACGAGGTGTTATTTGCTTCAGGGGCACAGGGCTGCCAGTCGTCAGGCTTACACAACGCACAGCACTCACCCTACCACGCACTGTCCCCAGTGTCCATCACCAGCCACCCCCGCTCCCCTCCGGCAACTCTCAGTTTGTTTCCCGAGATTAAGAGTCTCATGGTTTGTCTCCCTCCCGGTCCCATCTTGTTGCATTTTGTCCCTCCCTGTCCCTCATGCCCCCCAGCCCTGCCTCTCAGATTCCTCCTATCAGGGAGACCATATGATAATTGTCTTTCTCTGATTGACGTATTTCACTCAGCATAATACCCTCTAGTTCCATCCACATTGTTGCAAATGGCAAGATTTTATTTCTTTTGATGGCTGCATAGTATTCCATTGTGTATATATACCACATCTTCTTGATCCATTCATCTGCTGT
>NC_081564.1:729272-743085 GCF_022355385.1 Mustela nigripes
TGCATAGTATTCCATTGTGTATATATACCACATCTTCTTGATCCATTCATCTGCTGATGGACATCTAGGTTCTTTCCATAGTTTGGCTATTGTGGACATTGCTGCTATAAACATTCAGGTACACGTGCCCCTTTGGATCACTACGTTTGTATCTTTAGGGTAAATACCCAATAGTGCAATTGCTGGGTCATAGGGCAGCTCTATTTTCAACTTTTTGAGGAACCTCCATGCTGTTTTCCAGAGTGGTTTCCCCAGCTTGCATTCCCACCAACAGTGTAGGAGGCTCCCCAAAGAGGCTATTTTAGTGCAGTATTGCACTGGGACAAAATGGACCATATGCATTGTGCCGTTTCTAATTCCAGCAACTTAGAAGTACACACGCTCCCAGTGGGGTCAGGGCAGATGAATGCCACGGGCAAGGGCGGCCTCTCCCTGCCCAGCAGGTGTGCCCGGGAAAGGCCCCTGCTCTCAGAAGCGATAATTTAAGCGTCCCACAGGAGGCGGACAGCCACACTCATCCGTACGATGCCTGCAGAGATCGGCCCGTGGAACTGCGTGGCTGTGGACCGGGGTGCCCAAAGCAGACTGTCTGTGCGCCCGCTCCCCACTGCCCGCTCGAGCCCCTGGACAGGACAGCGGTCAGGCCCACGGTGTCCTGCCTGTGGTCCTCGGGGGGCCAGCATCTCCGCTATGTGACGGGGACTCAGCCTGGACTGCCCTGAGGGGGTGCTGTAAGGGGCAGGCAAGCACGGGGAGGGGCTGGCGAGGGCAGGAGACCCTCGCTGATGAGTGAGGTGCCACGGACCCCAGCATCCCTAGGGCTCTGTGCTGTGAGTGGGGCTCATGTGGGGAGCACCCCGGCCCCCCAGTGTGGAGGTGGGAAGGAGCCCCGAGCCGCGCTGACATTCCCGCGCTGTGTGGGGCTAAGGCTGGCGCTGCCCTGCACGGAGCCCGCCGTTCCCACAGGGGCCGCGTCCTGGCCAGTGGCCGCAGCCCTTTGGCCCCAGGCACCCCGCCCATCTTCTCTCCCTTTCTTCCTCCTTAACGGAACCCCAGACGTGGCTGGGCGAAGCCGTGGTCAGTGGGACGTATGTGGACTTGGGGAGCGTGTGCCGGGCGGGGACGGCAGGACCTTTCCCCCCTTCCTGCTTCCTGCCATGGCACTGGGGCTGCCGGTGCGTGCGGGCTTGGGGACCACCCCACACTCAGCACAGTGACGAGGCAGAAGGGCCCAGCTGCCGGCATCCCAGCCCCCGGCCGCCCCAGACCCCAGCTCCACAGCGCGGCGACACAGAAACCAGCATCTGCTTTGTTATTATCATACCTGTGACCCCCAGACTGTCCTTCAGTCATGACCCCCCAGGCCCTTCCCCCAGTGTGTCCCCACAGCCGTGCCCTCCTGGGCTGTGTCCCCACTGTGCTCCCTCCGGACTGTCCCCACACAGCCGCACCCAGACACACTTGGGTGTTACTGGGCTCAGGGAGGGGACAGCCCAGGCACGGCGTCGGAGTCTGCTTACTCTGTCACTTCGAGATTACATGTGTCTGTTTGCCAAGCTCCAAGGTAATCTGTCCCGTGCTTTGCAATCATCGTGACCACGGTCACGCTGTTCTTACAAAGGCTGTCTGGACAGCACCAGGTCTCATAAGAGACATGACCCTGTGGATTTTCTAGACTCATTCTTGTTGGAGGAACTAAGTGAGAAACACCTCAAGAAGGAACATCACTTCGTGTGAATAATTCCTTCCTGGCCGTGACTTCTAAGGCAGAGGCGGAAAGGCAGAGAGGTTATCTGGGGGCCGCCACGGCACAGAGGGCCCAGCACGGAATCCAGGCTCTCAGCACTAAATTCGTGGAATAGACTGGGCTTGCGTGATTCCGGGAACCGACCTACCCCAGTGAGACGTGTGTCCAGGCCGTGGAGAGCTGAGCGGGGAACACCACCCTGCTGTGTCAGTTAGACACTCGGGGCATGTCATCCGGGCCCGGGGAGGGGTGCCCCGACGTCAGCTCCCTGCGGACTCCCAGCCTGGGTCCTGCCTCTCCTGTGAGTTCCATATGGTTGGGACTTAAGAAGTGACAATCCAAATGTAAGCCAATCAGAGCGTCCTGTCTCCTCCGCCACGGTGATGGTCCAAGGCATCGCGTGCCGCCCAATCAGAGCCAAGGAGTCAGGGGGGCTTTCCCACCTGTGCTGGGAACCGGACTGTGCTCCCCAGAGCATCTCTCAGCCCCACGAAGCTGTGGAGCAAGAAGAGCCCGTGGTCCTGCCCATGTCCTCTGAGCCCCTGGGCCAAAGTCTCAGCCTGGACTTCTCCCGGAGGCCAGCCAGTGACTCCCCCGCAGCACTTGCCTTGTTCCTGCCTGATGTACCCGCGAAGCAGAGGATGGAGAGTGTATCTGGAAGGTTCTATGGCCCTGCATTCCCGGGGGTCTTGTGCTCTCCCCGGAGTGTCTGTGTCAGGAACCCCCAGGGGCGTGAGCCTGCGCAGACAGCATTTTCCATCCAGTGAGGGCGGCGTGTTCTAAGGTGAGCGGCTTCCATGACCCCAGGGTGAAGTGCAGGTGGCTGGCAGGAACTTCTACACCCCATGGAAGGTCGTGAGAACAGCCCCCTCGCAGGGGCCCCCGTGTCCTGCTGCTGCCTCCTCCGATGCCACGCCGTAATCAGTCCTGGGACTCATGGCCAGAGCTGCGGGGGAGGCCGGCGGTGCGTGTGTACACAGTGTGGAGGGCGGAAAGGGGCACTGAGTGTCCCCTGGGGCAGGGGCTCGCTGCCCTCCACAGCCCGCCTCGCCAGCGCACCCAGTGCACCCCACTTGCTGGTACCTCCCTGTCCCCCCCCACATGTTGGTTCCTCCCGGTGGGGTCTGTTACTGGCTGTGTCCCTCAAGTTCATACCTGGGAGCCCTGACCCCCAGCACCTCTGGATGTGACCGTGTGGAGGCAGGGCCTTACAGAGCTGACAGGTGAAGTGGGGTCTCCCAGGTGGGCCTGTCCCCTATGGCTGAGTCCCCATGGAGAGCAGAGCAGGGTGCAGACACACACAGGGCACAGCCGCTGAGACACGGTGGGAAGGTGGGAAGACCGCGTCTGCCTGTTGAGGGGAAGCCTCGGGAGGAGCCAGACGCACTGCCCTGGATCTGGACTCCAGACCGTGAGCACACATGTGTGGCTTAGGCCGCCATGTCTGTGGTGTTTGTTCTGCAGCCAAGCTGAGCAGGCCAGGGCTCACCTCACTGGCCAGCTACTCAAGTCTCCTCCCTGGCTGCCTGGTCTAGAGACAGCCCCAGGGTCCCCACCCATGACCCTGTGTGGTCACTGCCTCTGCCCCTTCCTCTGCAAAGTCATGCTGCCATGTCCACTGTTCTTGTCTGTGCGCTGTGGTAAGCGCAGAGATGCTAGTGTGCTGTGGGCTAGGACGGGTCACCGGTGCTCTCCTGCCAGAGCTAGGGTGCCCCCTGGCCTTGGGCACAGCTGCTGGCTCAGGTTCAAACCCTGGCTGTACCCACTCCATAGGAGGGAAGGTGGCCCTTTTGAGCAGGGTTGTATGAGTATGAGTCAGTGTGAGAATGAATGTGAGTGTGAGTCAATGTGAAAACGTGTGAGAATGTGTGTGTGTCAATGTGAAAACGTGTGTGTGTAAGTTAGCGTGAGAATATGTGTGAGCATGAGTCAATGTGAGAGCGTTGTGTGAGTCATTGTGAGGGTGTGTGAGTCAGTGTGAGAGCGTGTATGAGCGTGTGAGAATGTAATAGGAGTCCTTTGAAAGCGTATGTGTCAGTGTAAGAACATGTGTGAGTGTGAGTAGGTATAAGAACGTGTGAGTATGTGAATGTGTGAGTCAGTGTGAGAACTCGTGTCAATGTGGTCAGTGTGAGAATGTGCATGAGTGAGTGTGCGAGCGCCTGTGTCCAGCTGAGTGGCCTCTGCCATCTTAAGGAGAGATTTGGTGCGTTTACATTTATTGTGGCAGCAAATGGACATGACTGGGCTCCTCCATGTGTATCTGTTTCCTTTGCTCTTGTTTCCTCTTTTTTCCATCACGTTATTTTTGACCGTTTGCTAAGTTAGTTCCTGTCTGTCTCCCTTGGCTCCTGGTGAATTCATTCCACCACGTTATTACCCCAACAGCCCGTTGCCTTCTGTAGGCCCCTTAGCAAATGTGTATCATTTAATCAGATCGAGGAGCCAGATGTCCCTCGCCCCGCGCCCAGCCCCTGTATCAAGACCCCTGGGAAAACCACACGTTCCCCCACTTGTGCTCCTCAGTCCTTAGGTTGGGCCGGGGCTATTACCTTCAGCCCCGATGATGAGGCCGTCCCTGCAGATTTCATGTCCACTTCAGTGACCCTCCACTGCCATTGGCCAGGCCCTGCTCAGCCCATCGCCGGCTACCCGGGTTCCACTTTCCGCACCACACTCAAGGTACAGGGTTCACTGTGGACGCTGCTCCCACAACCCCCCACTGCACACCCCCTGCAGTTGGAACCGGGTGTCGATGGCATTGGGCTCAGGGCTGCGCCCCGCCCACCACTGGGCCACGACCTGACATGACTGCCATTCCCTGACTTTCAGCCTGGACACAGCGGGCTGTGGCTTCGGACGGACGTCATCACTGAGTCTGGGGCTTCCCCCACGGCCTTGTTGCTCTTCCATCCGGTATCAGATTGAGAAGCGGCTGAGCAGGCACACCCCACGCTGACCACCGACCACAGACTGTGTCTCCCGCAGGTGCAGACAGATGACCCATGCCACTGACCTACCCCAGATCTCTGTGGTCTTCATCTTTGTCAACGAGGCCCTCTCCGTCATCCTGCGCTCCGTGCACAGTGTGGTGAACCGCACGCCCTCGCGGCTCCTCAAGGAGGTCATCCTGGTGGACGACAACAGCGACAGCGGTGAGTGGGGGACCCCAACAGCGCAAGCAGCCTGGAGCTGGGGGCCGGAAGCCTGGAGTCAGGGTGGGCCGGGCTGTACACCCCACGGGCTCCAGGACCGAGTCCTCCCCGCCTCTCCTGGCTCTGGGGATGGCTGGTGTCCCTCGTGCCCCGGCTGGAGCTGCGTCCCTCCCCCTCTGCCTCATCTTCACGCAGCCTCCCCCTGTGTGTCTCCTCTTGTACCGACACCTGTCACTGGACGAGGCCCACCGGAAGTCCAGGAGGATTTCTCCTCAAGATCCTTAACCAGTTACATCCACAAACACCCTCTGCTGAAACTCATCCCGTTCTGAGGCTGTGGATGACCTTAAAGTGGGGGCTCTATTCGTGCCCTACAGATGTTGCCCAGAAGAGCCCAGGCAGGCTGAGTTCCCTATCTGCTGATCATACCTCCTGCCTCTTGGCTGTGGGGGGGTGTGGGCTCCAGTGAGGGTCTGCTGGTGGGGGAGCTGGGCCGGCACGCACAGCGGGGACCCCGTAAGCATCCCATGCCCGCCGGGCGCAGAGGGCTCAAAGCTCTGGGGGTCCAGAGACGCCTGGGCACTGACTGAGCCAGGAGTCTGAACCCACCATGGGTGGCCCCGAGACTGAGGTCCCATGGGCTCATCACGCAGGCTCTCCTCTGCACCTCTGGAGGGAGGGAAGTGGAAGAAATTTGGGGGACACCTTTGGAGCCCTCCAAGGGCAGGAGGTGCTGCGTCCAACCCAGGGCCGGCTCCTTGTCTACACTGCGGGGCCCCAAGCCAGGTTCGGCCATCTCTCCGGAGGAGGTGCCTGTTGGGGCCTCGGGGAACTGGGGTCCCACAGCGTCCGTCCTCAGGGCGCATGAGTGTAGTAGCGGGCGTCACGGCTGAACACCGCCCAGTGTGGGCCGACCTGTGTCCTCGCCCACGGTCCGTGCGAGGCCTTCCTTCCTCTTCGCTGGGGAGGCACCCAGCCCCCGGGGGCGCCTGTCCCCGTGACACGTGCCTCAGTCCAATCAGTCCGTTTGCTGGTATTTGCCTATTGTGCCTGCACGGGAGGGCGAGCCCCACGGTATCCCCGGCCCCCAAAGCACATCCGGCCGCCACGGGTGCCCTTCAGCGGCCGTGGATGATGAGCCTGGGGCACACAGCACCCCAGCCTGCCCACGCTGACCTGGGGCGACCTCGGGGCCCTCCCGGGGCGTGGGTTGCTGAGGCGATTCTGTGTCCCCTGCAGCGGAGCTCAAGGCCAGCCTGGACCAGTACGTCAACAGGCGGTACCCGGGCCTGGTGAAGATCGTGCGCAACAGCCGTCGGGAAGGCCTGATCCGGGCGCGGCTGCAGGGCTGGAAGGCGGCCACGGCCCCCGTGGTGGGCTTCTTTGATGCCCACGTGGAGTTCGGCACAGGCTGGTGAGAGCGGGGTGTGGGGGCAGGGCCGGGGGCTGGCTGAGGGCACTCCCTGGGGGGCCGGCAGAACAGGAGCCTGGGGGCCGGGGCATCCAGGTCCAGCCCCCGGGCCGAAAGCCGCTCATGAGGCGCCAATGGCAGGACGCCATGCACCTGGCGGGTCACCGCGCACAGAGAGCACGGGCACACACAGCTGTGTGCTTGCGCCGCCCGTGGGGACCCGGCGCCCTGTCAGCAGCCCAAGCCCCGAGCACCAGTTGGAAGCAGTTTCTTGTCCTGGGGAGCCCTCTTGTGCACCATGCAGGTGGGAAGCAGGCCTCTAACAGACACCTGCAGGGGCACGTGGCCAGGGAGCGGCGGGGCTGCACGGGGGGTCAGGAGCAGGTGTGACCCCACACCCCGGCATGGAGGCTGGGGCGCTCTCCCTGGGCTCGTGCTTGCTCTGCCGGCCTGGTGCTCCGTGAGGCCTCCCGGCCAGCAGCCCCAGCAGCCCCTGAGGGGTGGCCAGAAGCGCAGGTCTGTGGGGCCTCGGGTCTGCAGCATGGGTCACCCAGAAGCCTGGTGCAGCTCTGCAGCAGCCTTAAAAACAGTGTTTGCAGCCTAGCGAGTCATCCCCAGTCCAGGGGGAGGCCCGGGCCCAGGGGTGTCAGACCCAGGGCTGCTCCTGCTGCCTCTGTCCAGACCCCACTATCCCCAGGTAGGGGGTGTGCTGGTGTCCGCAGGGCAGGTGACTGAGGACATCTTGAGCAAATAGCTGGACGTGCTTCGGAGTTTTCTGGACAACAGCAAGCGGGTCCCTTAGCCTCTCTGATGACGGCATGTGGGGGTGCCCTGGGCAGACGAGAGAGGGCTTTATCGTGGCTGGGGGAGGGGGCGGGGGCAGCTATCCCGCAGGGACACCCTAGGTAGGGAACAGTCACGGTGGGATGTCCAGCGTGTCAGCACGACATGTCAGCACGGCACAGGCAGGGGAGGCGAGGGGCGAGCCGGGGAGGTGCGCCCGTCTCCCCTGTTCAGGTGGGATGCTGGTCGTGTGCCCGGGGTGGGGGCTGCTGCCAAGACTGTGTGAGTGCCGTCCAGGAGCCCCCCGCGGGCGTCTGGCTCCGGGCCTTGGGGTCAGATCAGAAATTCCCTGGGATGGCAGACCAGCCCCCAGGGGCCGGCCTGGTTTGAGGTGGCCTGGGAGCCCAGGGGACGCTTTGGACACAGGATGTGCCCACAGGAGTGGCCCACGGGCAGAGGGAGGTTTGACCATGCGTCTCGGTGTCCTGGGGTCCGGGCCACAGAAGCCAGGAGGCTTTGAACAACAGAAACTCTCCATTCTGGGGCCGGAAGTCCACTGAGGGGACACAGGGGTCAGCCAAGGCGCCTGGGGAGGAGGGGTCCTTCCTCGTCTCCTGCAGCCTCCAGGGTCCATGGTGTCCTTGGGCTGTGGCCGCAGCCCCATGGCCTCTGTCCTCCTACGGCTTCTCCCCGTGTGTCCATGACTTTCCTCTTCTGCTTCTCAAGAAGGTCCTTGTTGTTGGATTTAGGGTGATGTGATCGAGGTTAAACCTTCGGTGGGGGTCCTGCAGGGGCAGCAGCGAACAGAGGCTGCCCGTGGTGCCCACCCGCTGAGCCGCAGGGAGAAGTTGGCCCACGGCGGCGGCTTGCCCTATTTCGGTAGAAACTAAAACTCACGATTTATGTATCAAATCTCCCCACGCGTATTTTCAAACACTGCGAAGCCTGACCTACGACATTCCCTGGGATACCAGCCGCAAGAAATGAGGGGTCGGTGGTGGCCGTGCTGACTGGGGACCCGTAGGCTGGGTGCAGTCTGAGTCTGCACGGCTGGGCTGGCGTGGCTCTGTGTCCCCAACTGGTCTGCGAGGGTCTGGCGTCCCAGGGTCTCCAAGGTCGTGGTTTCCCGCCAGCTGCCGATGGCCCCAGCAGGGGCTTGGCATCTCCTAGGCCAGTGGAGGCTTCTCCTTCTGCTCTCCTGTAGCGTCTCAGCTGCCCCAGGACCATGCTTTTGTCACCAGGGCTGGTTCTGTTCCCGCACGTTTGGCAGAGATGCGAGTTTCTTCTGCTTGACCTCCCCTCCGAGGGCCCTTTTTCTCTCCACTCTGCTGCCCTCGTGAGACAGCCCTTCTTCTCCCACAATGTGTATCACCTTCTATCGTTCATTACGGACCACTGCCTGCCCCCACCAGGGTCACTCCACGGGGTTGTGTAGGTTGCACACTGCACAACCATACTTGGTAGCTGTTCCTCCCTCTACCATATCATGAGCTCCCTTGGGCATTTGGAAGCCATCTGGGAGAGCTACAAGTCAGTCACTTCAAATGCAATTTAAATCAGTGTAACTTTAATTTTCACAACCGAAAACCCAGTTATCCGTCTGCAAATAGCGCCCCCCCCCCCAGAGTGGCCTCCACAAAGACGCTGCCTTGTTAGCAGATGTGGCATTTGCAGAGGGTTCTTCATCTCTGGGCGCTTTGCTAACAGTAATTAATTAATCCTCGTCGCAAAGCTGGAAGGCAGGTAAGTACCAGGCTGTCGCTCAGCAGGATGGGAAAGAGGACAGGCCGTGTGGCCGGTGTCGCCAGGTGGGACCAGAGGACCTGCCCCACAAGCGGCCGCACCTGGGGCTGGCGCCCTGGCCCTTCCGGCCCTCCCTGAAGCTCCTGGCCCGGGCCCCAGGCAGCGGGCCGCCCATGGCCACAGCTGAACTCCAGCTCAGAGCCCCGGCTTCTGGCGCTGTCTCGTGCTTGTCCTTGCTGGAGAAGCAGCACGTCCAAGTCCCTGCTTCCCCAGGGACTCCCCACAGTCTGCAACTCACGCTGCTGGCCAGAGAGGTCACCCAAGAGCCCAGGTCCTCGGGTCCCTCTGCTCTCTGGCTTTACTGCATATGCTGCCCCGCTTCTCCACTCCAGGCTCACATCCCAGGGCCTCAGTGCTGCCCGTGCCCTCACCCATCCCTCCGACACCCATCACGCCCCTCCCGCTCCTAGCCCAGGGCAACCTACACTGACTCCCTATTTTAAACTGGAACCCCCAAGTCAGCCTTACCTTGTTCTCTTTCCTACACAATACCTGTCACCTTCTTGTACCTTCCCTTATATGTTGATGTCTGCCCCCTATCCTCTCAGGACCACTGCGTACTGTTGTGTCGGTTGCACACTGCACAACAGTGGCCAATAGCCTGTCTCATCCTCGCAACAGACCATAAGCTCTCGGAGGCATGGATATATTCCAGTTTGTTAGACCAGGGTGTGGCACATAATCGGTCCTTAGATTAGGGCTTGTGCATATACCTCTCACAGGAGCAGAGCAGAAGGATCAGGGAGCAGGATCTGGAGCCGTGAACCAGGCCAGTGGCAGAGTCTGCGGGCTGCCTTTCAGGGGGTGTCACGGACCGGAGCCCAGGTGGCCTTCAGGTCCTTGGGGTCAGACAGGTGTTGGTGGGGTCAGGGCAGGAAGGTGAGGTCGAGGCCCCAGGCAAGGCAGGTCTGCGGCCAGACGCCCCTGGGCTCCCAGGGCCGACACCCTTGCCCCGCAGCGGGCTGCCGTCTAGCGGGCGGGCGGGCCTGACCACGTCCCCCTGCCTGTGGGTGGCGGACCCGTCTTCAGGTGCAAGCTGGGGGTCCCGGCGCCGCGGCCCCCCGCACAGGCACACGCCTCCCTGCAGGGCGGAGCCGGCGCTCGCTCGCATCCAGGAGGACCGGCGGCGCATCGTCCTGCCGGCCATCGACAACATCAAATACGACACGTTTGAGGTGCAGCAGTACGCCAGCGCGGCCCACGGCTACAACTGGGGCCTCTGGTGCATGTACATCATCCCGCCCCAGGACTGGCTGGACCGCGGCGACGAGGCCGCACCCATCAGGTGAGCCCATGGTGGGGGGGGGGGGGGGGGCTGCCGCGGGGGGGGGGGGGGGGGGGGCGCAGGGGGCTGCTGTGGGCGTGGGGGTGGGCGGGAACCGGAGGGAGGAAGGAGGAACCAGTGAAAGAGACACGGCAGGACGGGATGGCGGGAGAGGGAGAGGGAGCCGGGCAGAGACACCAGGAGAGCCAGGCACGGAGCGCGGGCAGCGGGCGCGGGCGGCAGGCCAGCAGGGCTGCAGACAGGGACCCCGCAACTGTCCTCAGACGCGTGTCTTTATTTAAATCGATTCCTTAAATAAAATCTTTAAAAAAAAAAATAAAAAAAGGGACGCCTGGGTGGCTCAGTTGGTTAAGCAGCTGCCTTCGGCTCAGGTCATGATCCCAGCGTCCTGGGATCGGGTCCCACATCGGGCTCCTTGCTCGGCAGGGAGCCTGCTTCTCCCTCTGCCTCTGCCTGCCATTCTGTCTGCCTGTGCTCGCTCTCTCCCACTCTCTCTCTGATAAATAAATAAAATCTTTAAAAAAAAAAAAAAAAAAAAAAAAAATAAATAAATAAATAAATCGATTCCTAAACATGAAAACAGAGAGTTTTCCATGTTGAGAATACACAGATCCCACACTTTTCGGGAGGTGGGCGGCCCGCACTCTGACAAGGCGGCCACGGGCCGGAGCTGAGCAGGGCCGCGTCTGAGCAGGCTCCGGCCTCCCACGGCTGCAGCCCCCAGTGCCCCGTCGCCCCAGAGCCGCTGCCTCCTGTTCAGCCGTGTCCATCCGCAGCTCGCTCTGCCCTCGGCAGCCCCTCCCCCATTGCCGGAGCCCTGGGAATCCAGGCTCCCTAACTCGGTCCTGGGGGTGCCTGTCACCCGCTGACCTCCGGGGGCCCCCCACAGGGGCTCGAGACTTACGGGGCTGGGAGTCACCCGCCCCCCACTCTGTTCAAACTGGCATGTCCCTGCCCAAACCCCGCCGAAACGGCCCACTGTGCCAGGCAGCCACCGAGGCCTTTGAAAGCCTCTCCCCCAGGAGGGCCTTGCCGGGGCTTCCAAGCAGCAGCCGCTGCGGGCTGAGAGCCGCCGGGACAACCTACTGTGAGTTCCACGGACCCTGGGGATGAACAGCTCGGCCAAAACCCAGCATCTTGTGGATTTTGAGGAAAATAGTGTTGTCGACACAGAGAGCTGCCCGGAGCAGTAATTCCCAGGACCTGGAGAGCAGCACCCCCTGGGGCCTGGCCCTGTCCCAGCGGCCACGTCCTCAGCGACGGCCACGGTGCTCCTGAGAGCCGAAGGAGCAGGAACTGGGGCTCTGGGGCCTCTGCAGGGGACGCGGGACACAGGGCCACCCGTGCCCAGAGGCGGGCCAGCGGGCCCCCAGGCTCACTCGGAGCAAGCAGCAGCGGTTTGAAAGGAATTTTTCTTCATTCAAGATGCACTCGATGCCTCGTCCACAAAACTGGGGCCCAGTGTTTCCCGTCGCAGGACTCAGTGAAGACAGCCCGAGGGGAAGCACCTGAAATTTTTGGCAAACTCTGGACGCCCCGAGCCGCCTGGGAAGCAGGATTTTCTAGCCAGACGGGGTCTTGTCTCAAACTCCCCTTGTCAGTGGCCCTACCTGAGAGCTTCTGAAAACCCCGAGGCCCAAACTCCAAATCAAACACGGGCGAAGCCTTTAGACAGACGCGCTGCCAAAGGAGATGGAGAGGCCCGCAGGTCACGGAGACGCCGGCCTCCGCCAGGAGGGACCGCAGGGAGGTGCCCGGGGCCGTGGGGAGGGCCGCGCTGGGCGCTGCTGAGCTCCCCCACGAGCCCCAAGGCAGGACTGGCAACACCGCTTCGGAAGACGGGTTTGGCGGTTTCTCCTAAAGGTGCAGCCACGTCCCGCTTGGCGCGCCGTCCTGCAGCTGTCGGCCTGGAAGCTCGGGAAGCCTGTGTCCACGCAGAGACCCCCGTGGACACTCACCGTGGCCGCACCGTTCCCAGTCTTGGAAACGCCGCACACGTCCAGCAGGTGTGAACGGGAGGCTGAGCGGCCTGGGCCCGGCTGCCAGCGCCCGTCGTGGAGCCGAAGGGACCAACCGTCGTCCATGTAACAACAGGGGTGAGACTCGGGACGGTCGGGCTGGGCCGGCGAGGGGCGCAGGAAGGAGACACCACCGGCTTTCAGGGCGCTGCATGCCAGCTTGGAGCTGCACTTAATTCCTGGAGACCCCGTGTCCCGCGGGACTCCCCGCAGATGTCGGGGAACGGGGGCTTTGCTCAGGACCATGGTGGTGGGGATAGTGGGTCCCTGGGCTGTTCCCCCAGTTCTTGCGTGGCTGGAGGCGCGCTGTAATACTGAGCCCTCGGCTGAGCCAGGCCGCGGAGCAGCTTTGAAGCCCTTTGCCCCCACCCTGTCCTCACCGAGAGGATCCCCTCGGACCCCCCCACCCGGACACGGCTTCCTACCGCTGCCCACGGGGCAGAGACCGGCTGTGCCTGGCTCCCAGCAGAAGGATCTCTTGGAGGTCGTACGACCCACCCCGACTGGACGGATCGCTTCCCCGAGCCCAGTGGAGGGTGAATGCGGGTCCATGCGGTCTCTTCTGGAAAGCGGTCTGAGAACTGTCCCTGCCGCCGACGTCGCTGATGGGAAGAGCCGCTGGCCTTCCTGAGGACACGTCTGCCCATCAGAGCCAGGCCCGAGAGGCAGGCGTGTGAAGATTTACTGGAGGAAATTTTCTTGCTGTTCATTGTACTTGAAGCTCAAGGAGGAGGGAGAGTGGACGTGGGGGAAGCGCGTCAGCCCGGCTGCCGCCTCACGTCCCAGGGCGCGGCTCGTGGGGCCGCGTGCAGGAACCCGCGTGCGTCCCGTGGCCGTGAGCCCGTGGCCAGGGCTGGAGCTCCCGTCCCCAGGACCAGGGCAGAGTTCCACCTATGCATGCGGGGGACGGTGAGGGCCCTGTGGGCATGACCTGGCTTCCCGCAGGCCCAGGGGCCCAGGACAGCCCCGCAGGAAGGAGCCCTCTGGGTTCGGCTGTCGGGCCCCTCCCACAGCCAGGTGTGTGCGGGGCGAGGGCCCGAATCTCACATGCACACACATACCCTGCACACTGATAGACACACTCACAGCTGCACGCACCAACCACACACGGACGTAAAGTTGCTTGCACACACAGACACACTTGCACACACACCACACACAGCACACGCACACATGTGCAGACACACATCCGTGCACAGACACAGATGCACTCCCGGGCCCACACAGGACGCTTCTCCAATCCCCATGGAAGAGCAGTGACTGTTTACCCTCTGACTTTCTCACTTGTCTTCTGAGAGGAGCATGCAGGGGCGCTGGCGGTCCCTGCTGCCGCAGGCTGGGTGGCTGGTTCCGTCCCCCGAGTTCATGGCAGCATCCAGGCGGACGGCCCCGCCCCGAGTTCATGGCAGCATCCAGGCGGACGGCCCCGCCCCGAGTTCATGGCAGCATCCAGGCGGACGGCCCCGCCCCGAGTTCATGGCAGCATCCAGGCGGACGGCCCCGCCCCGAGTTCATGGCAGCATCCAGGCGGACGGCCCCGCCCCGAGTTCATGGCAGCATCCAGGCGGACGGCCCCGCCCCGAGTTCATGGCAGCATCCAGGCGGACGGCC
>NC_081564.1:743185-772400 GCF_022355385.1 Mustela nigripes
CCAGGCGGACGGCCTCCAAGCTGACCTCCTCCGTGCTGCCGCTTTCCGCAGACCACGCCAGCTTAGTGCCCAAGACAGACGCCCATGGTGGGGTGGGCGACAGCAGTCCTCGCCGAGGCTCCCAGGCTCCAGACACCTTCTACAGTCGGTGTTGGCGGGCGGGGCGGCTGGAGGGAGGCGGCGTCCGGCCCGCGGGGTGTGGGCGAAGGAGCCAAGCGCCGGGAAGGCCACACGGCCCACGGGCTCAGAGCCCCCCGGGCCCCCCCTGCTCTCGACACCTCTCGCGGCACATGGGGTGCTTCTGGCCTTGCAGCGGTTGCTTCAGACTTTCCCGAGAGGGCCGGTCCCGTGCACACCGGTTCCTGCACACACCCGCATGGAACGCGCGCAGGCGGGGCCCTCGTGCTCCGTGTGCCCGCATGCGTGCGTTACCCTGGGTGCCGTCCCCGTGCTCGCTCGCTGAGCATGTGGCCTCTCGATGCCTGAGCGGGCTCACCCCGACCCCTGTTGGTCTCCCGGAGGCCAAAGGGCACGTTGGGGGGTCTTCGTTCCATCAGCACCCCCGCATAGGGCTCCGGAGTCCTGTGGCTTGGGAGCGTGCATCTGCACGTCTGTGCATGTCTGTGTGTCTGTTACGAGGCAGGAGCCTCAGTGGGGCCCCAGCTGTGGGCCGTGCGTGTCACACGACAGCCCAAGGTAAGGGTGCCCCCGGACGACATCTCCTCCGGGACCCAGAAGCCCCTCAGCCAAAGCAGCCCGAGGCTTGCTGTGTTCTGTGATCACCGCACGATCTCCTCACGCCGGCAAACTCCGCAGCCGCTGGTTCCACTCCCGTCACCTCGTGCGTTTATTTTCTGTTTATTTTGGAATTCTGAGCAATAATAAAAAAATCATTACCAGCTACGACAGACTCGGCAGGGAATCTGGCACTCTAATTCACTAGAGCCCATACGGAGATTTTCGCTGCCCTGAAGAAAACGAGACAAGTGTCTGTGATGCGTCGGTGCATTGTAACTTCACCCGGCAAACCCTTGCTATTAAGTCAAAAGCAGTGGGGGCGCCTGGGTGGCTCAGTGGGTTAATCCTCTGCCTTCGGCTCAGGTCATGATCCCAGGGTCCTGGGATCGAGCCCCGCATCGGGCTCCCTGCTCAGCGGGGAGCCTGCTCCCCCCACCTCTGCCTGCCTCTCTGTCTACTTGTGGTCTCCCTCGCTCTGTAAAATAAATAAATAAAGTCTTAAAAAGTATATATATATATAAAATTAAAAAAAATAAAAGTCAAAAGCAGCATTAAAATTTCGTTACCGTTAGATTTGTGACCAAAATCTAGTGACAAAGCAAATCGACTCCTCGCACAAATAAAAGGATAATTGTTTTTTAACACCTCTGTTAACTGACCTCTGTTAAACTGATGGGCGTTTACTTCCGACTTGCCACTCGCTGAGCAGAAAAGCTTCTCTGAGTTGTGATGGAGACCCTGCTTCCCTGTTGTTTTTAGTGAGGAGGGACGTCTCTGCAGGAGCAGCAGCAAGAGGAGGGAGCAGCTTGGCTCTGGAGCGGCCCCAGGGCCTTTGCAGACACCGGAAGGCCTTTGCTGCCTCCTGACAGGGCCTGGAAGACACCAGCCCCTCAGCCTACAAGCTGATGGGCCTCGTCTGTGTTTTGAGGCAAAAACCTTTCATCAAAGCCTAGAGGTCCTGCTTCCTTGCGCCATCTAGACTGTGCACTCTCTTTTTATCCTTACTGCCTGGGACTTGCTCACTGTTCCCTCCGTTAGTGATTGAATGAAGAGCGAATGACTGCGTGATAGCAGACCCGGTGATGCTGGCTCACCGTGCCCGCTCTACTCACGGTGCTCTGTAAGACCACTTCCTCGGGACCCATAACCCCGGTAGATTTGTGAGGCATACTAGAGAGAATGTAAGTAGCACAGAGATGCTTGATTCCACAGATAGAATTTCTGCAGACGAGGCAAGATTGACAGTTTTTAAATGTGTGGGTGTGGATAATTATAGAAATAATAGAACAGATGGCAGTCTGTGGTCTACAGCTGCACGGGTTGTGCATTCTACAACTTCAAGGTGTGTCATTCAGAAAGAGCCTGATATCAGTGAGGTTCCTTAGCACGGAGCAGTGCACAACCTATGCCACGGCCCAGTGCTGCCCTGAGTTCTGGCATAGAGAACGGACAAAATAATGAAGGAGGAAAGCAGATGACTCGGGCTTGGGAAATGATGTTCAGGACAGTCAAACAACTCGCTCAGTAAACTAGTGTCTGTAAAATCCCCTACGCTACCTTGCCCGAGTCGAGTGCTGGTTTTCATCGTCCACTGATGCTCTTCACTTAGCCTTCGGACTTGGCCTGTGCTGGGAGCGTTCCTGGGCTCTGAAGGGGACAAGCATGACCCCAAGGGGGGCCCGCCTGGGTCTGGGAAGTGAGAAGCCACTATCCTGAGTCCCGGGCTGTCCAGCTGCTGGCCTGTTCCATGTCCAGCACCGCAGCAGATTGGGGCTCGGGGCCGCATGCCTGTCACTGCTCACAGCGGTCTCTACCCCCGCCAGGACCCCCGCCATGATCGGCTGCTCGTTCGTGGTGGACCGGGAGTACTTCGCGGACATCGGGCTGCTGGACCCGGGCATGGAGGTGTACGGCGGCGAGAACATCGAGCTGGGCATGAGGGTAAGTGGTGCCGCACGGGGCCCCCGACCTGTCCGGGGAACAGGTGTGCAGACCGGTTAGGGGCAGCCTGTGGAGTCGGCGTGAGGAGCCACAC
Source organism: Mustela nigripes (assembly GCF_022355385.1). NCBI lineage: Eukaryota > Metazoa > Chordata > Mammalia > Carnivora > Mustelidae > Mustela > Mustela nigripes. Next base: position 745,959 of record NC_081564.1, read on the forward strand.
TGCGTGGGACACCGTGCTGTGTTTGCTCCACTGCAAACGCCACTCGCTCTCGGGCACTCACGGCGCTGCGGGGAGGTTGGAAACATTCCAAGCTGCTCCTTCGGCTCAGGGAACCGAGTGTCCGCCGTGGGACCACGGCCCTCGAGCTGTCCCCCCTGCCGTGCACAGGGTCTGGGTTCATCTCAGCTGGACGTGGAAGGCAGGGGTGCCAGTGTGGGTCATGGGCACTAGAGGCAGCTCGTGCAAAGGCCCCAGGCAGGACTGGGCCCCTGGAGCCCCACGGGGGAGAGCATGGGGCTGCATGGCCAGGGGCACCTCCGAGGGAGGCCACCAGCCGAGATCTATGGGCCCTGGCCCCCACCCCTCCACCCTCTTCCCGGCACCCCAGGGGCCCCTCCTGGTTTCAAACTTCCTCACCTGGCAACTTGGAGAACTAATAGAAAGTTCTGGAAGAATCTTGGTTGCAAATCAGGGTCTCTGGGGTGGCAGAGCTCTTCTCTCTTGGGTGGGTGCCCGAAGCTGAGGTCCAACCTAGCCCCCAGGGAGGGCACTTTGTCGCTCAGGCCTTTGGGAATGTCGGTGGCGGGAACACAGGTCCCCTTCAGGGGCAGCGGCCCGGACAGCCCTCAGAACCAGCACTTGACAGATCTGAGCAGGCGGCTTTGGAGATCGGAAGCGCTCAGAGAGCCAGCTCCCTGCCGGCGCTGGGCGAGACCCTCCTCCCCGGAGCTCACGGTGCCTGCAGGGAGCTGAGCCTCACCAGCTCTGTGAGCACCGGCTGTGCGCCCGCCTCCAGCTACGGAGGGGACAGATGGCGTAGATCCTGTTGCCCTGCAGCTCACCTTCCAGCGAGGAGGTGAGAAGAGAAAGTGTGTCATTTAGCGAGAAGCACCAAACGGAGAAAGGAGGCAGCGAGGGGCAGGAGTGCAGAGGTGGCGGCAATTTTAGAGGTGGCAGTCAGGGAAGCCTCCCCCCAAGAAGGGACATTTATAGAGAGACCTCCAGGTGCCACGAGGGAGCTTGGATGATCAGGGGAAGGGAAGGGTGTTTCTGGCAGATAGAATGGCCGGGGCAAAGGCCCTGGGGCAGGAGCATGCTGACGCGCTCAGGAAGCAAACACACATGCACAGCTGGAGCTGAGGGGAAGGGCGGAGGAGGGGAGAGTCAGCTTCTGCTCTGAGGAAGCCAGGAGGCATTGGTGGCTCTGAGACAGGCTTGGCTTCCGTGTTTCTGGGCTCCTCTGGCCCCTGGGACTCCAGGGTGGAGGGAATGAGGGCTTCTGGAGCGATGCAGAGAGGTGAGGTGGTGAGGACCGGGGAGGTGAGATCCTGCATGGTCTGGTGCATTCTTGAGGAAGCGCCCCCCGGGTTTGCTTGGGGGTGGGGTGGGCGCTCAGGGCGGTCAGAGCTGCCTTGCTAGTAGTTGGCCTGAGCAGCTGGGCAGGTGGAGAGGTCCCTGTGGCGATGGAGACACCGGCTGTCCCCGGAGCCCGGTGCCTGCAGAGGCCGGGTCCCTCCCCACCATGGGGCCTGACATGGGCTCTGACTCTCCTCTGCTTCAAGAAAAAAACGGTTCAGTGCTGCGTTTCAGTCTGAAAAGTAATGAATCAGGTTTTAATTTGGAGTGCACAGCGCGCTCGAAGGCTGGTGTCCCCGGTGAGGCCGGGTGGCCGGCTTTCCACAGTCGTGGGACCTGCAGCGCCCAGGCCGTCACTCCTGAAAACCAGCGCGGCTTCTGGGGACGGGCTGGGCCCTCAGTGACCAGCCTCCACCCCCCGCTGCCCCCCACTTCCCACCCCACCGCTCTCCCCCAGGGCGCAGACCCCTTCCTCGGCGCTGCTGGTTAACTCGGTCACGGGTCTGGACTGTGGAGTGGCTCTGCTTGTGGGGCTTGGGATCCGGATCCCCTCTCAGGGGCCACAGTGTCCACCTCGGGGCCTGCTGTGCTTGGCGCCGTGAAGCCACAGCCCGGCGGCCGCGATTCTCTAAACTTCACTTGGGGCCCAGCCGGGACAGGAGGCCCTCGAGGGTCTGCGACTCTGACTCGGGGACCAGACGACCGGACGGCTGTCAGTGGGCAGGGGCGGGGGCCCGGGCTGCACCTCCAGCCTCCAGAGGCTTCCTTAAAACGCCGACCCCTGGGCTCCACCCCGGAGGGGTACACCCGGTGGGGGGCAGGGCGCCGGCACCCCGCAAATGCCCAGGAGCAGAGCCAGGGTGGGGGGCCTGGCTGGGGCTCGGGGGGCTGCACTCCGGCTGGTTTGGGCTTCTGGGGGGCGTTGTTTGTCTTTGCTTCTGGAGTCTTGACTCGCGGAGAGGAAGGCTGGGCTTGAAAACTTGCCACACAGTCTGTAGCAGTCACACGTCTCTAAACCTATTTGCTCTAAGCTCTTAAGTTAAACCTCGGGACCCCGATGATTACAGTTATAAATCTAATCCGGTAAGAACACTCACCTCCCCTTTCCCTCTGATTAATGTTTGATTAACTCGGGTTGAACAGATTAAATGCCGTTAAACAACAATCAGTTCCATTTCTGCCTTGAGTTAATTAAATTCCCTTGGATCTTTTAAAATGACACTTACAGATATAATCTGTTTACTCTCCTGCTGGAGCCCTTGGAAGGTCTGATATCACAGCAGAAATCCCCTCACCCCAGGTGCTTGGAAAGTTCTAGCGTATCTGATCCCTGGAACGTCTACCACACCTCAGATTCTCCGAAGCATTTCAGAAATGTTTGCCATTCTCTTTAATTCTCTGACACAGACTAATTTTAAATAGAAAATTTAGAGTCAACCTTCAATCATGCCTGTTAGAAACGGAAGCAGGAGGCTACGCCGGCAGGTTTTTTCGTACGCTGACTTTTCTCAACTGTGCTGGTCATCGAACACGGATCCTTCACTAACGATCCCCATCCTCGCGTGGGGAGCGAGCTCAGTGTGGGCCGTGCTCCGGGCTGGGAGCCCCGGGGAGGCCGCCGCGGGTCTGCGCGCACACACAGGGGGTCCTAGGAGCCGTCGGCACGCGCGGCAGACTCCAAGGGGGCCAGGGAGCCGGGCTGCGGCTGTCCCCTGCGGCTACGGCTGGGTAGGGGGAGTGGGAGCCCAGGGAGCGGTGGGGCGGGGGACAGCGCTGGGGAGGCCCCATCCAGCTAGGGTTGCAGGGCCGCGGGACGCTCCTAGAACGTTCTGCTCCCCTCTCTCCTTCCAAGGCAAGCCCAGCTGGGTTGAGGGCAGGAGGGTCTGTGCGACCCTGAGGATCCCCCCTGCTCAGAGCAGAGCCCCCTCCAGGGCCCTCCCCGGGGGTAGAGGGGGGTCAAGCCAGCCCAGCGGGCCAGGCAGGGAATGTCAGCCTGCGGTGGGAGGAGGACCGGCAAGGGCTGTGGCTTCCGAGGGGCCTGCAGGTTCGGGCAGAAGCTGGCCTGGGGGACAGGACAGGGAGGGAGAAACAGAGCGGAGAGGTCCAGGCGTGAGGTCACACAGGGGCCGGGGCTTGGACAAACCCATCCCCAGAGGAAGCGGGGAGGGCAGGCTGAGCTCCCCACACCGGTGTGATGTGGTTCTCCCAAGACCAGGGGTCCACGATGCCAGGAACCAGTGACCCCTGGGAGCCCGACTGAGCTGAGCGGAGCCCGGCAGGAGGGCGGGGAGGAGCTGTCCCTGGATGTCACCGTGACAGCACGTTGTCCCTGAGAATCCGGCAGGTCAGGAAACGGGGAGGAGCTGCGTCCCATGAGGGAGGCTCTCCCGGAGGACAGGCGGAGTGCGGCGTGTTGGGGAACCGTGGCACAGGGACGCCCTGCTGGGAAGGGGGCGCCCAGCAGAGGCGACCGCAGGGAGGGGGTGTCTGCACTGTGACGTCCAGAAGTGGGGTTGATGCGTGGCAAACACGTGGGTGACAGAGAAAGGCAGAGCACCCCCGGCCCGCAGGTGACAGCCAGCAGCCGCTGCTGGTGTTGGTGTTGGGAGGTGGGGAAGGGCGGCTCTCACCTGCGTGGCCGACGGGGCAGGGGAGGCGGTGTTAGCATGGACAGGAGCCCTCTGGGACCTTTGAAGAGGAGTGTCAGCATGAGGAGACCCCAGTACCCAGCTGTGCTCGGGCCCCGGTGCTGTGACCATGGGTGGGACCGGAACGTCCCCCACCTCGGTGTCCACTTTGCATGGTGGACTCTGGACTCAGGGCTGTGCAGGTCCTGCCGGGTGTGGGGAGGGCTCTGGGGCAGCCACTGCCGGGGGGCCTTGGGCCGGTTCGCAGAGGGAGGTGACGTGGCGTGGATGCGGAGCAGATATGGATACGAGTACAGTGTAGACGCACGAGCAGATGCCAGCGTAGATGCTAGACGAGGGTGTGCTCACACAGCACAGCTTCACGTGTGTTACGCAGTTTTTCACGTACAAACCGCGTGGACGGGTGCGTTCATACGTGTTCCTTTTTACTTCTGTTGTTGCGGGGTTCAAGGTAGCTTCCCGGGTAACAGGAACATCCCAGCCGGACGAGGTAGATTATATAGAGTATATATAGATTATATAATTAATGAGGTAAATCACATACATATGACGCAGGCCAGTGGGGAGGACCCAGGTGCAGACAGGCCTGCCGCAGGGGTCCCGAGTCACGCCCGCCCCAGCACCTCCACAGTCGGGACGCGGTGGACGCCACTGGCTGCTGGTGGGGTCGGGACAGTGGTTCACCTGCACCCGCCACCAGCCTGGGGCCCCAGGTTTAGAGCAAGGTCTGCCCCAAAACCCGCCCTCCATGGGCCTAAGACGGGCACAGAGGGGCGAGGGCAGGGTGACCAGCACACTCCCTCTGTGTCCCCAGAGCAGGAACCTGCCGCTGTCCCCATGAGATGCTGACGGCTGGGAGCGGGGGGGGGGGGGGTTATCTCTGAAAGCCTCACCCCGTCCCCCTTATCTGCTCCCTACACAAGCCCTCAGAGCCCCAGGGCTCCCCACGCCCTGAGAACAAAGCCCAAACGGGATCCACAGGCTCCCCCAACCCCCGCCCACCGCGGCGCACAGTCAGCCGCCCGGCCTCCGGCCTCCGCTCCCGCAGCCAGGCCCGGCTGGCCCCTCTCTGGAGGGTTCCCTTCCAGCCTTGCTGCTTCCAGACCCAGCTCTCGGCCCCACAGCATGTTCCTCCCGTGACACAGCTCTGTCCGTGGCCCCTCGCTGACACCTCCCCCTGCCCACCCCGCTGGACTAGGACTAGGTCCGGGAAGGCCAGGCCTGCGCCTGTCTCATTCGCTGCCTATTGGCTGCTGCGGGTGACCCCGTAAGTCCGGGTCCCATGCCCTTGGGAATGAGCAGAGGAATCGCCTGGGAGGGAGAGGGCCTCTCTGCGACCTGCTGGACGCCAGAGCCCGGGGTGGGGACACGTCGAGGGAAAGCGAGCTGTCCTTTTGTGGAACAATTTCTTATGGTGTCTCCCAGACAGTCCCAGGTGCTAAGGATTCCGCAGGGTCTCTGCTGACCCGAGGCCTGTGTATCCAGCGCAAGGCATGCTATCTGTGGCATCTGTGGAAAGACACGGGCAGGGGAGGGACGGCCAGTTGTCGGTTTACGTGGGATAGTCCGGGCAGGAACGCCACATCTGAGCAGGTGTGAAGGGGAGAGGAAGCAAGCCAGGCAGCTGAGGGGAAGGCATTCCCAACGGAGGGCGGCATGTGCAAAGGCCCCGAGGCAGGAGCGTGCCTGGCAGGCATGTGGCCCTCGTGGCAGAGACCGCAGGCAGCCCCATGACCCCGTGGTCTTCCTCCTGCCTTCTGGAGCAGATGCACCTCGCAGCCACGCTGTTTCTGGCCCGTCCTTGGCAAGGTGGCCCACCCAGAGGAGTAATTCTGTGGTCCTAGGGCCACGCTCCCCTTCTGTGACTGTGGAAATGCCAGCAGTTCCTCCTAATGCGAGAGTCCACGAGGCCATTAGGGGACATGAACCCATAGCCTCCGTTAGGCTAATAAAGTTCAAGCCAAAGCCAAGCAGTGTGTGCCCCAGCTGGGAGAGCCATGGCAGAAGGCAAGCTGGAAATCGTCGCCTATTTGGAGACTCTTGGACTCGCTGCTTCTCCGTGGTGTTACGGGAAAGCCTTCACAGTGCTGGGCGCGTCACCGCACCTTCAGACCCGGCCTTTTCAGTGGGACGTGGGTGTCAAACCCCTGGGGGCTGGGTGGCAGGCCTTTCCTTGTCATCCCAGAGGGGAGTTAGATATGCTCCTGTCTCGCCAGAGCGGCGGAGCCTTGCGGTCACTCCAGGAGGGCTCAGGGGATGTGTGACCACACTGCCGCCGGACGTCAGAGGGGTGCAGGGAGCGCTTGGGGCCAGTCTTGGATACTCCTCCGTGGGCAGCGAGCACAGGGGAGTGTGGGGAGCCAACAGTGAAGTCCTGCTCTAGCGGCTTTCAGGAAGGGCTTGCTCTAGTTGCAAGAGGTGGGTCTGCCTAGCACAGCGAGGGTGCCTTCCTGCTCCCCACAGCCCACGGGACACGGTCCACGGTCCACTCCCTGCTGCCTGCCAGGTCCCGCTGAGCAGAGGGTCAGACCTCGGGGCCAGGGGAGCACCTCCGTCCACTTGGACGTCTCGGTGGGAAAACCCTCCAGAGAGCCCTCTGCCGGCCAGCCAGCCGCCCTCTCTCTGAGCTTCTCCGTCTGTCACGGGCAGGTGTGGCAGGACCGCCCTCCAGGGCTGCCAGGGATTTGGTGAAACGGAAGCTCACAGCACCTGAACGAGGCTCACAGCGACTGTAACAGTGATGACACACGGTGCACTTCTGAGCACAGGTTCCCCCTCCTTCCGAAAACCAGCTCTTGTTAGAAAAACCCTGAAGTAAGCAAACCAGGACCGAAGGAAAGTCACGGTAGTTCCTGCCGGCGCCCAGAGGCGGTGTCCTTTCAGAGACGGTTTGCCTATGAGAGCGTCGCCTGCGGATGTGCGCGCACACGCGGGAAGGCTGCCCCCCGATGCTGTCATAGTCGCAGGCCTGTGACAGCGCCGGGCTCACTGCCCAGGGCTCCTGGGCTTCCCGCGCGCGTTCCAGACCGTCCGTGGGCTCTGCTACCTTGCGCCGCACAGAAGTCAGTGCCCGGTGTCCGCTTCACGGCTCAGCCGCTCCCCCAGGATGGACATCTGGAGACAGGATCGCTGCCGGACGGAATGCCCGTTTTCAGGGCATTTGATAGCTCTTCCCAAATCCCCGACCTGTCCCCACTGCCCTGTGTCTGTGTGTCCGTCTCTGTACACATCTTCTCAGCCACGGCGCGTGAGGGAGAGAGTCTCCAGGCCTGAATAGGACACGGCTCTAATGAAGTAAATACTGTTACTTTTTCCCGCCAAGATGGCAGGCACAAAGGAAACGTCTTTGTTGGCTTAATTTGTATTTTCACTTGCTAGTGAGCACGGACCTTTTTCGTACGTGTGTTGACCGTCTGTTTCTTCCTTGGCCAGTGGGTTCTGACGGCGTTCCTTGTTTCCCGTTGATTTTAGGGAGACTGGCCCCGTACGGGGTGATGCAGGGGCTGTCCCGTCCGCCCCTTGTGCCGCTGGCCTCTCGCAGACAGAGACCCTGTCGGCACGCGTGTCCCCCGTCCTCAGCGTCTTCCCCGTCCCTCTCGGAGAGGCCTGTCTGAGCAGCCCGGCCGCACCCGCACCTCTGACACCTGCAGTCCCTCCTGCACAGTAAAGGCTTGAATCCCCGTAGGATGGATGTTCTGTCCGGGCAAGGCTGTGATCTTTCCTTCTGTTGTTTGAAAGTAGCAGCCCCGGGCTTCTCACCGCACTCATCAAACATGCCACCCTTCCCCGCCGCCGGGCAGGGCCACCTTTGCACAACCCCGTGCCATCGGGGCACGCACACCTGTCCCCTCGCTCCCGCGTCGCGGGTCAGGCGGTACCGGCGAGTATGTCCTTCCCTGTCATCGCCATAGAGTTTCCGTGGCTCTGATCTTGTGTTCTCTTTCACAGGGACGTTAGAAACACGGAGCCTCTCCTGCTCTGTCTGTGCAGTCAGCACGCCCGCAGGAGTGGCCAGGGGACCGTCTGGGTCCCTGACCCCCTCGCGCCGTGCATTCCTTGCCCCGTGTTCTCCTCGGGTCCCGGTAGACGCCGTGGACCACGGCTGATGTCTTTTCGCAAATACGGAGAATGCCGGGGTTCCTGGCACGTGACCTCATGGCCCGGGGGTCCAGTCGCATAGCTGGGGGGGCCGACCCTACCCTGTTGGGCCCTGCGTCCTGGGTGATCGCCTCAGCCCCATGTCCAGTGAACAAGTGCTCTCTTCAGCCCTGTCCAGACGACTGTGCGGGCCCCTGTTTCCGTTGTGCTGAGGGTGTGTTTCATGTGTGCGGCACGTGTGTTCCTGTTGGTGACCTGCGGCCGCTCGTAGACTGTGGGTTTTGACTCGTGCTCTCCTCTCCCCGTGGCTGGTTCCCCACCTCTGTCCTCTCTGGAAGGCCTCACGGTCTGCGCACGTCCCGCTCCGCTGGTTCCCTCTCCTCCGTGAACCCCATCTGGGGTTGGGGGCTGACTCCTCTGGGTTTGGGCTTTCCTTGTGCGTTCGGCACGTCTGAGATCCCGGCGCTCACGGGCATCGTACCTTCGTGTTTGCCTGTCCCTGCGTGGACGTCTCGGATTACTGGTGCCGGGCCCGCAGGCCCCGGTGCGAAGCCAAGGGGCTTGGCTCTCACCCCCAGACCCGCGGCCGGCTGTCACACGCGTCTCCTGGTTCCCGGGGCCGTGCGCCTCTGCTTCCTCCTGTCCCACCGGGTCTGGCTGCCACCGGGGAGCAGCTTCTGGTCACGGTCGGGCGCCCAGCCCCGCCCCAGGCCTCACGCAGGGCCCCGCACTCCGTCCCCGGCCGTCCGTGAGGCTCAGGTGCCCGCGCCCCACAGCTCCAGCCCCCGCTCGCCGGCCTGTGTCTGCTCCTTCCGCGGGGCGGGGAGCCATGTGTGCTTTTAGCTTTTAAATGACATAGCTACCGTTTCCGCGTGTTTGGGGGCGGCAGGGAAGAGCTCCACGTCCGTGGGGCTCTTCCTACCTCCTCCGTTGTTTCATCCAGCTACGGGGGGCTCAGACTTGCGCCGGTGCCGGGGCACGACCCAGGAGGCACGGCCTCACCCCTGCTGGAGGACGAACGTGCAAGGACACGCAGCCCCATCCTAGAAACTGTCCATGGAACAGAGGACCGTGCCCAACGCCCAGGGTACCCAGAGGCCAGGCGGAGGGGAGGGAGGCCCTTAGCGCAGCTGCCCCCAAACTCCAGGAACATCAGAATCCCCCGGAGGCCTTGTTAAAACGCAGCCCACCGGCCCAGGCCCACCCCAGAGTTTCCGATTCGGAGATTTGCAGCGGCGACCACCCCCATCTCCAGGGCACCCCGGGCAAGGCTGCCCCCACCAGCCTGGGGGTCCCACTTTAAGAGCCACTCATTTGGAAGTAAGGCAATCTTTTTTTTTTTTTTTTAACTTCTCGTTTGTTTGGGGTGTTTGACACGTTCAGGGAAACAGTGGGAGCTTGGAATGAAGGCCCCGCTCAGAAGCTTCTGGGGTCTGGCGCCGGGAACGGGACTCGGGAGCACCTGTGTCGGGGCATGTATGCGTATACACAGATCATCCCCGAGAGAGACGTTTTCTTATAAAAAATGGATGGATTGAGCCCAGCTAGGCCCTGGGAGGTGAGACTTGTCCATCCGGCCCTGAAGCTGGACTGCTCCTACAGAGTGAGGGTCCTGGTGACGAGGGCAGGCGTCGGCCCGTGGCTGGGTTGGGCCCACACTGTAAGGACATCGAGCAGAGTATAGATTTTTGAAATTAGATTCAGATGCAAAATCTGCAGAAATCATACAAGCAGTTTCCTCCTGAGTATGAGGCCGTGTTTGTTTGTTGGGGGGGGGGGATTCCGCACGGCCAAAAGGAAGATGGCGGCCGGGCATCTGGTGGCTTTGCACCGGCGAGATGTCCTAGGGGGCCGGATGCCTTGTTCCTGCCCGCTTCCAGCCTTTGGCCAGGAGGTCTGGGCTGGGAGGCAGGGCTTGCTTTCCTCTCTGCTCGTGTGCCGTCTTCATGCACAGCCGTGCACCGTACCCGGATTTCCGGCCTGGTTGTTTGGACCAAGGCAGATGGATGGGGGGGTGGTAAGTGGAGGGTAGATGGTGGACGGATGGACGGACAGGTGGACGGATGGACGGATGGGTAGACGGATAGATGGGAGGCCGTGGGAGGACAGGAAGTGGACGGATGGCTGGTGGCTGGCTGGGTGAACGAATGGTTGCGGATGGACAAGTAGGGGGAGCACGTGGGCAAAGACGTGTCCTTAGGAGGGTGAATGGCGTGCTCTCAGTGTCGCCGGGAGTGAGGGCTCAGAAAGTCCTTCCCACCTGAGCTCACATCAGAGCGCACGGAGACGCACTCCGCCCAGCCTTGGCTTGGACGCTGCGTGTATCTGCACACACGGTGGCGCAGCCCAGAGCAAGGGACGGGTTTTGTCCCTGAAAGCCCCTTCTGTGTCACCTGCACATCCTCTGAGAAAGAGGTGAGGATCTTGGGCAGGTCACGGATGAAGCCCAATGACTTCCGTTCTGTCACAGTGGCTGGGAAGGTGCCGGGCCCAGCTGGGTCTACAAACCCCAGTGCCTTTGTGTGGCATCTCCTCCCAAGTGCAATCTCCATGGGCTGGACCCCTTCCCACTGCTTTCTGCAAGGTCCCAGGGCAGATCCTGATGGAGGAGACCCGGGGGCCTGACCGACGGTGCTGCTCTCAGGCCCAGGCTGCTCTGAGTATCCAGGAGCTGCTCTGCCCCCCACCCAGCTTCAACACCAACTGCTCTTCCCCTGGACCCCCCTTCCGTGAACCCCCTCCCACTGTACCCCTAGGAGTTCAGTTTGGCCAGAGCTGGTTGCCTGTGACCAGCATTTCCAATCAGGTCTTCCCGGAGAGGTGGTGAGGCCTGTGGGGGCCACTGTGAGTCAGGGGCGGGGGCGTCGGGACCCCTACTGCCCCGCCCCCTGCTGAGACCACAGCGATGCTGCACAGGGCCAGCTCGGAAGGCCTCGAGAGTCACAAGTCTCCAAGGAGGCCCCGACCCCCTAGCTCCAGCCTCCCCGCCACCGCTGTGCTGTTACGTAGGGCGGCCTCTGTTCCCGGAGGCCGGTGAGCGGGGCCCAGGGCTCCCATGCCGCCCGGAGAATGCAGAGGCCCCGGTGGCCTCCTGGGTGTCCACTCTGAGGGGCAGGAGGGCTGCTCCCGCTGGGGCTGAGACAGACACAGGAAGGGCCGGGAGGGGTGAGTGTGCACGTGTGTGCGTGTGAGTGTGGGTGTGAGTGTGGGTGTGCCTGAGTGGCCGGTCAGGGGTGAGGCTTGGACTACAGGATACTGAATTCCTCCCACAGATTCTGACGGCTAGCAACGTCTGGGGCTCCTGTCCCCAGCTGGCCGACTGCAGCTCTCCAGACGCCCCGCTCTGTGAGCTTGGGCCGAGGTGTCCCTTCTCGGGTCAGCTCAGGGCGGGTGAGGACGGGCAGGGCTCCCTGAGAAGTGCAGGATCACTGAGCAGCGGGTGCCGTGCTCCTGGCTGTGGGGCGGCTGCACGCAAATTAAAGGAAGTCGGGGTCCAGAAAACATCTCACGGCGGGCACAGCCTCCTCCCAGCGCCCTACAGGCCAGGGCAGAGCCACGCCGCGGTGCCCGTCTGCCCATTCCGCGCCGGCGCAGGAAGCCCTGGCCTTCAGATAACGGGGCCCTCCACGAAAGTGTCATTTTCATCATAGGGGCGCAGAGAGAACAGAGAACCAAGCAGGAGACAGGGCACCTCGCTTCAGGTGTTGCCTGTGTCCCGATGTGCGGGCACCGCGACGGCCAGGCCCCCGTGGGCTCCGTCCCAGCCCTGCGGGCTCACACCACCCGGCGGTGGCAGCGGGGCCCATCTGAGCCCCGTTACCCGGCATCTGTGCTGACCCCTCACAGTTTCCGGGCTTTGAAGCAGTAAAAGTCCTCGCCTGCAAGGGCGGAGGACAGCTCTGGAACCCTCCATCAGACACGGGCTCGACGTTGGAGGAGCTCTGATCTGGGGGTGTCGAGGGCATCCCCTCCCCGAGCAGCTGTGGCAGCCCTGACACCTGGTCCTCCCCTCGTGTTTGCGGTTTCTGTTTGGGTGCCAATTAAGCAAGCTGATTGAGGTAATTAGTGGTTGGGGCGCAAGATGGGTGTGACGGTCACATCCAGCCCCTGCGACTCTGCCCCTCCGTTCTGGGTGAAGAGGCAGCTTTGGGGGTCACGCAATAGTTCCGGCTCCCTGTCCCCTCTCCGCCCATGAAGCTGCCGTGTGACCTTGGACCCGTCTCATGACCCCACAGTACCTCGGTAATGAGAATGACATTAACCCCCACGGCACCTCCCAGCAGCACGTCCTCGTCCAGCCTCCTGTGTCGGGAACGCAGGGACAGAAAACCCCCTGCGGAGGCTGGACGGGGTGGGGATCCAGGACTCTCACAGAGCTCACAGCTGATAGGCTCTAGCTTTCCGTTGGCCATCCTTGGTGTCTAGACCACGAGCCTCGTGTGGGCTGCCTCATGGCCACAAGACGGCTGCCACCCCCTGGACCTCTCGTCCACAAACCATAACCTCCCTAAAAGCCCCGCCTTATCTCAAAGGCCAGAACGGTCTGGCAGGTCCCCTCTAGCCACAGGGGGGACAGGAACATGCAGCTTGAGTCAGGGTCTGGAGCCAGGACCCCGCACCTCCACATAGAAATGCCCCCACCGACCCTACCCGACCTCCTGCCCCCTAGAAGTTGCCCACGGGGTCATGCCCAGAACCCCCGGCCAGAGCTCGCCTACTCACTTCCTGCACACGGTGTCCTGGCTCGGGGGCCACACAGCGCCCTGCCACGGCACCCTTCCCTCCCTCCGAGGCCAGTTTCACCCAGCAAAGTCGTGGGGAGCGGAAGGGCCCTGAACTCCCCCACAGAGCCCACATGAGCCGTCCTCACGTGACTAAAGCTTGAAGCCACGGAGCCAGATGCGGCAAGGCCCGTCCAGCCATCCCGACCGTTCATTGAACAACCGTTCCCTGAGCCCCGGCCGTGGTACAAGTTGTGTTCTGAGAGTGGCAGGTGGGGTGGTCCTGAAGCTCACACATTAGTGGGAAGGACAGACCAGGGGAGCCAGGAGCCCTGCGGGGCTGCAGCTTCAGAGGGTGCAGAGGGTGCCACGAAGGGCGGCATCTGAGCAAAGCCTTGTGGGCAGCCTGGCACAGAAATCAAGGGAGGGCATGCCCCCAGAGGGCACAGCAGGGGCACAAGCCCTGGGGCCATGGGGAGGGAGAGAGAGCGGTGAGGCTGGAGAGCCCCGGGAGCCCCGGGAGCACAGGGCCAGCGGCAGGAACAGCAGCGGGGGCGTGGCGGTCCCTCCAGAGATGGAGGGAGGCGGCGGCCGCCGTAGGAGCGTGCGGGAAGCACGGCACTGCCCCTGCACCTCCATGCCGGCCTTCTGGAAGAGTCCTGGCTCACCGCATGTGCACCTGTGTTCCCAGCGTCCTGGCAGTCCAGCCGGAGGCATGTGAGCAGAAGTGTAAGTGCCCCCTCCACGTCCTCCTGGCACCAGGCTGTGGAAGCAGGACACAGGGCCGGCCTCGCACCCCCTCGCTCAACACAAAGAAGCAAACTTGAGCCCACGCCCTTGTCCCAGGGGCAGGGTCTGCACCAGCATCGTGAAGGAGCTGTGCCCTGGGCTCTGCACGGGCTGCAGAGGGGCGGTGCGGGCAGGCTGGGAGCCCAGCAGGGAGAGATGGTGGTGACTGCGTGCTGGGAATTCCTGCCTCTGGGAGCCCAGACCGTGAGGATGCCAGAGCCTGCCCCCGACATGCAGGGCATCCGACCTGCCCAGACGTGACGCGGTCCGGCTGTGGGTGACATCAGAGCCCCCGTCCTCAGCTGTGGGGTTCCCCCTCCTTCCTCCACTTCCTGAAGGTGACGTCAGGCGAGGGAGGAGGCGGGGGTCCGCTGTGCCTGAATAAGGACAGGGCTCTGTGATGCCTGAATAAGGACAGGGCTCTGTGGTGAGGAGAGGCAGCCTGGAAAGGCATCAGGAAGGCCAGGCAGCGCGCTGAGACAAGACAGACGAGGGCACGCGTCGAGGGCATCACGGGTGAGGCTCTTCAGGGGGTTCTGTAGTCGAGGGAGCAGCTGTAAGGGTGCTTGAGGCAGGGTTCTGTGGTGTGTGCTGCAGCGCGGTGGGTGGCGAGGCTGACGCGCTCTTTTCAAACTAGACTGCGGTTTGTTTGGCAGGGGGCAGCTGCTGGTGTGGAAGCCCCCTGGGACCAGGCCCGTGCACCGAGCAGGCCTGGGGCTGGGGTGGGGGTGGAATTGGGTAGGAAACCCAGCGGGGTGGCAGCCCTGTGCCCAGGCTCTGGGGCGCTTAGCCTGAGGCCCTGGACAGCCCCTCTTGGACCGTCTTCCTTGGAACAAGCCCAGGCTGGCGCCTTCTGGAACCCGTGTCCCGGGGCCTGTGAGCAGGGACGAGGGCCACCCAGCCGCCCTGGTCTCCCCCTACAGGTGTGGCAGTGTGGCGGGAGTATGGAGGTGCTGCCCTGCTCCCGCGTGGCCCACATCGAGCGCACCAAGAAGCCCTACAACAATGACATCGACTACTATGCCAAGCGCAACGCCCTGCGGGCAGCCGAGGTGTGGATGGACAGCTTCAAGTCCCACGTGTACATGGCCTGGAACATCCCTATGACAGTACGCTGGGCAGGAGGGGGCGGGGCAGAGGGGAGAGGGGCGGGGCTGGGGAGAGAGGGTGGGGCCTAGGGCAGGGGGTGGGGCTGGGGAGAGAGGGCGGGGCCAAGGCGCCCAGAGCGGGCTCCGAGAGCTGGAGGAGTTGGGGCCTGGGCACAGCTGAGCCCGCCAGAGAGCAGGCGCATGGCAGGCAGCCTGGGGTCCCCCCGTGCCCCTGCCGGGAGTGGGCCCGGTCTAGGGCTCCCGGACTGTGGGCCCAGCCGTTAGGTGCCCCACGATTTTTGGTGAATGTTTGCCCTGGAACAAGGCACTGCCGATGGCTGGAAGTGAGGGTTGGCTCTTCCCAGCTCGCTGCACTTGGTGCTGCCCCCATCCACCTAGAAACGCACCCACAAATGTGTGGGCGAGGGAGCGTGTCCCCCACGCAGCCGGTCCTGGGGCCTCGCGCAGCCCCAGCTGCCCGCCGGTCAGCCCGCACGCGGTGCGGGGGTCTCCTTGGGTTTTGCGGCCAATACATGTGAAAGAAAGTCTGCCACTTGGGCCTTTTCAAAGCGCGTGGTCCCTAACACTGAGCACGCGCGAGCCGGACAGCCGTGGACATTACCTTGTTCCAAAGACCACCCCAGAAAGAGCGGCTGTGTGCCAGGAGCGGCTAGCTCCCGGTTCGCCCACTCCCAGGCCTCAGCAGCCAGCAGCCTGCTCTGTCTTTGGATGTGCCCGTTCTGGACGCGGCCCGTAGACGGACCCCTACAGCGTCGCCCCTATTGTGTCCAGCGTCTTCGCTGAGCCCCGGGTCCTCAGGGTCGGTCTCTGCGTCCTCGCTTCTTTTGTTCTGTGACCCACTCGCATTCTGGGGTGTGCATGGCCACCGTCGGTGGACCCCCCCACCTGCCGCAGACGCCAGGGGTGCTCCCTGTGCCTTTGGTTTTGGTCCATGCAGTTTCGAGCCACACCTAGTTAGGGGTTGCTGTTTGGGCTTTTGCTTTACTTGGTGATCAACTGATTTCCCAAAGACAGCCCGTATTCTGGTTTTTCTTGGGAACCTAAAAGATGGGCTCCCCGCCCCCATGATAGTAATGAGGGCAGGTGCTGAGAGGCGGCCCCTTATGTGGGGTGCCCCCCCCGCACCCACTCCGCCACCAGCCCTCACGCACATGCTGCTTCCCGGGGACGGGCGGGTGCCAGGCTCCAGCTACCCCGCTGCGCCCGTGCTGGAACTGACTTCTGGGTCAGCCCCAGTAAGAGCTCACCTTGTCAGACCCTGCGCACACCTGCGCGTCTGTGCCCGTGCGCTCACCTGTCGACATGCGGAGCCTCAGACACGTACAGAAGTCACAGAAACAGCCCTCATGTCTGTTCTGTGCTTTTCTCTCTGCGCCTCCTAAGCCGGCTCACCACACCCCCCGGCGGGGCGTGCCCAGCGTTTGGCTGAGGCCGCCAGGGTGCCAGGCTGGGCCGCCGGCTCACACCGTCCCCCTGAGGAGGGACCAGCGGCTGCTCAAGCCTGACCTCCTTCCGCACGGGCCCCTCACACGGCAGTTTCTGGCCGATGAGGACTGGATGGAAACACGCACACGTGTATCAGACACAGGAGGGCTCACCATCTCTCGTAAAGCCTCATTGTTCACCAAGGGGACTGATTCCGAAATGTGCCCATTACTACTCAAAAGGGAACCCGGGTGCAGGCCTCATGTGGGGGAGGGGCCACCGGCTCGGAGCCAGAACCCAGCAGACGCGCTCCCACATCACATTCTCAGGGCCCTCTGGGGGCCCTCCACACCCACGGCTCACCCGACACTCGAGGGGAGGCTGGGAGGGGCTCCTCTGTGGCCACGCCCACCACACAGATGAGGGAGGGGGCCCCCCAGGGCAGCACACCTTCCACGGCTAATAGGGGTGCCCCGGGCCTACTGGCCAGGGGAAGGCGCTTGCTCAAGCCCACTCACACCTGCAAAGGACTTGGTGCCTGCCACCTCCTCAGGGGCCCCAAGACCACCTCAGTTTCAGTGTTGGGCTAGAAGGACCCAGAACTCAGCAAAGCTGTTGTGCTCAGGGTTACGGGTTCTTGAGTGAGGGATACAGACTCCCGGGGGTTGGACAGACAGCACTTACCACTCACGGTGATGCCGTGTGACACTGTGTACAGCATGTCGCCAACCAGGGACGCCCACCGAGCCTCTGTTTCTCCATGCACACATGGCCAGCCTCCCACAGGGCTGGCCTTAGTCTCTAGCCCTTGAAGAAGTCAAGCGGAGAGCCCACCACGGCCCAAAGCCCCCCATACATCACCCTGCAGCCGGGGCTCTCAGACCCAGACCCCAGTAGACAACCACAGTCTAACCACGCGGGATGCTCCAAGACTTTGGAGGTCACCACCTTCCCTGCCCTGGGGTGAGCCAAGGGCAAGTCTTTTGTTTGGAGTCTGCAGGTTGTGGACGAGCCAGCCCACAGCCAGGGACAATCTGTCTGGGTTGGGGCACGGCCAGCAGGCTGGAGAAGCAGGCCCTTCCCCGCCGGAGCACCCGGAGCACCCTTGCCCGGACTTCCAAGGGTCCCTGGGGCGAGGAGGCAGGAGGCCACCCCAATGACACCCTGAGGGGTGGGCTGCTTTCAGGGCCTGGGGCTCCCCCATCTTGAGCAGAGACCTGGGTCGTGGGCACTTCTCCACACCAACTCCCTTCCTGCCTCACTTCCGCTCACAGAACCCAGGGGTGGACTTCGGGGACGTGTCTGAGCGGCTGGCCCTGCGCCAGCGGCTGAAATGCCGCAGCTTCAAGTGGTACCTGGAGAACGTGTACCCGGAGATGAGGACCTACAACGACACCCTCACGTACGGAGAGGTACCGCCTCCGCCGGGAGGGCCCCACGACCCGCACCCACATAAGGGTTCCTGGGCATAGGATGGCAGCGGGCATGGGCATGGCACATCCATGCATACCTGGTGCCTAGCAGAGGATGAGCCCAGACCCACCCGTGTACGTGCACACAGAAGCACACGCTAGTAGATGCAGAGATACATACACGCATTCGCACATAGGTGTGCGCAAATCCACGCATGAGTGTGCCCACATGTTCACACGTGCACACGTGGATCCGTATACATACACTAGAGTCTGTACACATGTGTACAAGTGCACGTTCACGTGAAACTCTGCGTGTGCATGGTTTCTGATAGAGCTCACTCGTGCACAAGCCCACCTGCCTGGGCCCACAGAGACGTGCAGACACCCTCGTCCAGACCGGCTGCCGCATGAGCATGTGCTCCTTTACCAGACACACCGACACACTCACGTGAACCGTTGTGTTTGGAAGGCACAGTGCGTGCGTGTAAGTGCAAACAGCACGCACGCGCGGACGCGGAGACAGCAGCCGCACAGACATGCGCACGTCACGCCCCCCTCGCGTGCACGACTACACACACAGGTCTCTTTGAAGCTGGCAAGAGGGTGCTGTGCCCCCCACACACATTGTCACCCTGGTCTGTGCTATGGGGGGGCAGCCTCCCTTCCCTCGGGGCTCCAGCTGTCTGGGGAGCCCAGCCCCGATGCGAGCACGCCGGCCCCGGGCTAGCGCTCAGCGGGAGGCTGAGTGAACGGGGTCCCGGGGTGGACAGTCCTGGCTGGCCGGGACTACAGCGCACACCTTCCTGAGGCGCCGGCCGCCCAGCTGGGCCCTCTGTCCCTGAATGGGGATGGGGTGGCCTTGCCCTGACCTTGGGGAACCCCCACCATGGGGTTTCTCCCTCGGTTTCTGGCTGTAGGTGAGAAACAGCAAAGCCAGCGGCTACTGCCTGGACCAGGGAGCGGAAGACGATGACCGCGCTATCCTCTACCCCTGCCACGGGATGTCCTCCCAGGTAGGCGCGACAGGCTGTGAGTGGGCTCTCGGGGTGCCGTGGGGACCCTCGGGCAGGCCCCGCCCCGGGGGGACTAAGAGCAGGGCTTCTGGGGCCCGGCAGGCCTCAGGCAGGCACGGCACATTGCTTGCCTCTGTCCAGTCCAGCAGCTGGGGTGAAAAGCCATCAGGGCTGTCGTGTAGGTCACAGTGGGTCGTGTGGGAAGAACACGTTTGCCACCCTGTGGACGGAACCAGAAGCGCTGCCTAGAAGAAGGGTCAGCCCTGGTTCTTACCGCTGAGGTCCTCCCCGGGGATGGGGGCTTTAGAAAGGTCTACACCCACGTCCAGACGCCAGGCCTCCTAGAGAACCAGATGGCCCAGGGGGCAGATTAGGACTCTGGTCCCCGTGAATCCCGGCTGGTAAAGACAGCACTTCTCCAGAAGGAGCGCTGGTGTCGTTTCAATTAAGCCCCAGAGGGCTTTCCCCAAGTGATCTTCGCTCAGCCCCAAGCACTCTGAGGGTCTGAGCCTCACTCACGCACGTCCCTCCAGCGGAAACCCGCGGGGACCTGTGCCAGGCCCGGGCATCGAGGAGCTGCCCCGTCCACACCGCCCGCCTGGCGGTGCATCTCGGGCATGAGCACTTAGCCTGTGAGGCTGGGGCGGAGGGTGTGCCCCCACCTCCCGCGCCTCGTCCCAGGACCCCGGCTGGGCGGCTTCCACATTGACAAAGACAGAATCACCCATCACCCATCGCAGTCAAACGTGGCCTCTGGGAGGAAATCCACCAGGCTTGTCAGAGGCCATGGACGATTCCAGGGCCGCAGCCCACACGAGAGGCCCCGTCCCGCCGGGTCCACTGAACACACCAGCAAGCAGTCGCAGGAGGTGACCCGGCAGACGGAGGTTCCCCCAGAGTCCCGCAGCCCGAGGAGAGATGCCGCACACCACGTGCCCTGGGAGACCCCTCTGCACAGGGCTCACACGTGTGCAGTCTCGGCTCCAGCAGCCCTGACCTGCGCTCCCCCGGCCGGCGAGCGCGCTGGCCCTCAGCTCGGGGGGCCTCAGACCCTCCCCACGTGGCCTCCGCGCAGGCCGCCCGGGTCTGAGGGCGTGCACCCCAGGAGAGCCAGACGCGCAGCCTCGGGAGTCGGCGGCGCTTCGCTGCTCCCACGCTCCCCACAGAGATCCAGGGGGATGGCGGACCCCCAGCCTTCCTGCGGGGCCCAAGTCCCCGCTGCGGGGCATGCAGGGTGGGAGGCAGCGTGGCGGCTTGTGTGGGAACACCCAGCCTTCGGTGGGGAGCCGCCGTGCACACACTGGCCGCACGGGCGTGTGTGCACACGTGTGTGTGCGCACGTGCTTGGACGGAGGGAAGAGGAGGGACAGGAGGGGCAGGGGTGAGGCAACACCTGCTTGCGGACAAGCCCACACTACTCTTGAGCACCTCTGGGTCATGTCTCCTGGATCCCCACCATCACCGCCGGGGAAGGTGCCCTCGGGACCGCCTGCTGCCAGGCAGGGAGGGGTCACGTGGCTTGCCCCAGGCCGCGCAGCTGGCGTGGCAGGACCTCTAGGGCCGGTTTTCTTCCTGAGCATTCGCTTGCTCTTCCCATGGTGTTTTGCAAACGTGAAGTAGGACCCAGGCGTGCGTGGACTTGGGGCTGCTCCCCTCGTGGAAATAAGTGCTCACCTCGTGGTTGTGTGAGGGAGCACCCTAGGGCGGTGTGAAATTCTCTCTCCAGCAACTGGGGTCCGAGGAAAGTTCTGGAAAGGAGGTTAAGGCAGTGCTGCTGGGGGACCCTGGGGGAAGGCAGGGGCCGGGGGAGCAGGGCGGTCTGCGGGGCGTCCGCAGGTGGGCTCCCTGTGCGCCCTCCCCACTCCCCCTGGGCCTGGGCCTCCCCAAGGAAGCTCCGGAGCCCGGGCTGGCGGCCGGGGGTGCCCCCCCTCTCCGTTCCCTGACCCTGGGCCGCCCACGTCCTCTCCCAGCTGGTGCGGTACAGCGCGGAGGGGCTGCTGCAGCTGGGCCCCCTGGGCTCCACCGCCTTCCTGCCCGACTCCAAGTGCCTGGTGGACGACGGCAGGACCCGCGCGCCCGCCCTGAAGAAGTGCGAGGACGTGGCCCGGCCCGCGCAGCGGCTGTGGGACTTCACCCAGGTCAGCGGGGCTGCGGGGCCCGCCGTGGGGAGGGGCCCGCCGGTCCGGTCACAGCGCTGGGGCGGCCCCACGCTCCTGCCTCCTCGGGCCCTCGGGGACGGGGTTTAGATGGAAGGCACAGGGTGTGGGCGACCCCCAGACGGCCTCGTAGCGGCTGCCGGCGGAGCTCCGCTGGAACCAGCCCCTGCCGGGCCCTGGGGCTGTGGGCACGAGGGGTGAGCAGATCCAGCCCCAGAGCAGAGACTCCAGCGGCCCCTGTGGCAGGTGGGGGCGTCTGCGTGGGAACCGCACCCTGATCCCTAGGGTGCTGCCCGCGCCCAGGGAGGGGGCCTCCTGCGCCTCCCAGCCCCGCTGGCTCTGGGCTGCCGGTGGGCGGCCTCCTGCTTGTCCTTCTGTGCGTCTGGCCTTCCTGCCGGCGGTCCCTCCGCAGCCCCTCCTGCCCTCTGTCCTCCCTCAGCCCCCACCGCACGGCGCCCCCCCAGACCACACACCCTTCTCTGGGTGACCGGACGTCGCCTCCACCGGCTCAAGCTCCGTGGTATGGCCTCCCGTGTGACGCCCCCCAGGTCAGCCAAGGACACGTCCTCGCATGACCTCGCCTGGAGCCCCCATCTCCCTCCAGCCCTGAGCAGCACCCGACCCCTCTCCCTCAAGCCCACTTGGGTCCGAAATGCCCGCTGCCTCACGGGGCTGCTGCAGCACAGGACCGCAGACACGCACGCTCCCGCCGTCTTCACGCAGCCGGAGTTCCGTGTGAAACCCGGTGTCTACCCTTCTGCCTCTCCGGCCTCCCCAGGCCCAGTCCCTCCTCCCGCCCCCTGCTGCGTCCCCTCCCTGTCTCCACATGTCTCCCCTGGCGAGGACAACCACAGGGGAGGAGGGCCACCTGCTCCGGTGTGACCTCATTGTCCAGTCACGGCTGCTCAGACCCTAAGGTCACATTGCCGGGTTTGGGGTGTGGACTCGGTGTGTCTGACCTGCTTGTCTAGAACTCTCCGCCCATGGTACTCTGTTGCAAGGCTCTTGGGACTCTGAGACCGAGGGAGCCCCTTCCAGTCTCCCCCGACCATCCGGCCCACGCCCTGAGCTCCTGCCTTCCCCGCCATGGGCAGCAGGTGTCTTCTGGGAGACATGTCTGTCTCCGTCCCCCAATTTCATCCCCACACACTCTCTGCCATTGGTCCCACCAAGCAGACTCATGACAGATAAACACTGTCGGGCGACCCTGCCCTCCATGTTGGGGTCTGGGGGTTTCTGGCTGCAGGAGAGGCTGTGGAATGAGCTGTCATGGATGCAGGCACAGCCTGTAAGGGTCAGAGGTCCCCAGGAGGCCCGGCTGGGGTCGAGACAGCGAGAAGGACCTGTTTGAAAAAGAATGGAGAGTGTATAGTGTACCGTCCTGGGGTTCTCAGGCTTGGGCCAGAGTCTGGGGGACCAGGGGGTCTGCAGGGGTGACCAGGGGGCAAATTGGACATGACAGTCGGCGGGAAGCACCTGGGGGAGCCTCCATCTGAGGGGCCCCATCTCCCTTGTGTTAGTCACTCCCCAGGAACAAGGCAGGTGACATGGGTAATGGGATGGAGATGCCTGAGGACAGACGGACAGGAGGAGACAGAGGGCCAGGAGGGGACTGAGGGCCAGGAGGGGACTGAGGGCCAGGAGGCAGAGGAACTAGAGGGAAACAGAAGAACCAGAAGGGGACAGAGGGATGAGGACCATCCCCCGCGTCTCGGGTGACGGTCGTGCAGTGACCTGCGTGAGGCTTGTCATCACCCCCGCTCCCGAGATGCTCTCAGGACGGGAGCCCTGGGGGTCCATGCTGACTTGGGGCACCTCCCTGCAGAGCGGCCCCATCGTGAGCCGGGACACCGGCAGGTGCCTGGAGGTCGAAATGTCCAAGGACGCCAACTTCGGGCTGCGGCTGGTGGTGCAGAGGTGTTCGGGGCAGAAGTGGACCATCAGGAACTGGATCAAGCACGGGCGGCACTGACCCCCAGCCCTCCACCCCACACCCCTCCCTGACGCAGACCCTGAGCACCTGGGGAAGGCGGCGGGCTCCCCGGCTGGGCCGGGTGTTGGGACTCAGGCCCCTCCCGCCTGCCGCGCCACCGGAACCCAAAGGGCCCCGGCCATGCCCTGCCCATCCCCGGCCGGGACCTCGCCTCGGCTGCCCGCAGGCCATGACCCTGGGACAGCGGGGACCTCCCTGTGCACTCCGGAGGCAGAGGCCAGGGACTGGCCACCCCTCCAGGAGCACAGACCCTGAAGCCAACTCCAGCTCCAAATCACGTGCCTTTTCTACAGTATTCCTGTCCAGGCCGCCGGGACGGCCAACTGTGCATGTGCTGAAGCCCCCTGTCCATTCCCCCCTCACGGAAATGACCCCCGTGAACTCAGAGGGCGGCTGAGCTCCTGTCCGCTCCAGGCAGAACTGTGGCCCCTTCCCTCTTTTGGTCATCTAGGGCAAGACCCAGGAGAGCAGAGCAGTGCTCTCGCCGAGGCTGGGGAGCAGGAGCCGGGAGCCGTGGCACCGTGGTCCCCACGAAGCCCCCGGCTGGGGAGACAAGGAGACTGTGCTGCTTCGGTCCAGCGCAGCGCAGAGCTAATGGGACAGAGCTCGTCCCGTCCGCAGGAGTCCCAGCTGCTGGGTCAACCGGGGTCGGGGCCCCTGTTGCAGTGTCTCGCCCGGGGCCAGGAGCCTTCCCTCGTTGCTCTGAGGCAGGGCTCAGCCAATGATGACCCACGGCCCTGCGCCTGTTTTTCTAAATAAAGTTTTATTGGCACATAGCCACACACACGTGTTCATGCATTGGCAGGCACAGCCTTCTTGCTCCAGGACAGGAGCACAGAGGCTGTCCCGGGGCTCCGAGATGACAGGACCGTCATCTCTGGGCAGGACCATGCTCCATGATTGCAGTGAACACTGCAGGGCCCTGTCCCCGTCCCCCATCAGACTCTGTGTGCGCCGACACTAGCTGCTCCCTGATAGGACCAGCACCCCCTAC
Organism: Mustela nigripes; assembly: GCF_022355385.1. Classification (NCBI taxonomy): domain Eukaryota; kingdom Metazoa; phylum Chordata; class Mammalia; order Carnivora; family Mustelidae; genus Mustela; species Mustela nigripes. The sequence continues at coordinate 769,676 of NC_081564.1, forward strand.
TGGCTGTACCCCGAGGCCTGTGGCACCTCACTGCTCCCTAACTCTGGGTGGAAGTCCTGGGCTGTCCAGCAGCAGGACCTCCAGGCTGACCTGGCTCACCCAGACAGATGCCAAGCTTCCGCAAACCAAACCGCCCAGTCCCCCCAGTGTGGGTCCCCGATGCCCTTCAGGGGTCACCCAGGGGAGAACCTGTGGCCCCATCTGTGACTCCCCGTTCTTGTCGAGTCGTCTGGAGCCAGCTGCCAGGGTGACTGGACAAGAGGGCTTCACGCCGAGGGCACGTGGGACTCACCTCTCGTCGTCCTGCTGGGGCCAGGCCGCCCACTTTCCGGGGGGGGGCAGGGCACCCGGCTGCCTCCCCAAGGGAAAACATCACAACCGTCACCCACACCGTGGCTCTTTCCGAAGACGAGGGCATTCTGGGGGTGCCGGGGTTCTCAGACCTGGGGCCGCAGCTGCCCTTCCTCTCCCAGGGTCAGAGTCTCTGGGGAAGGTGCGGGCTCTGACCTACTCTTGGGGTCCGAGAGGTGTGTGGGTCATGCATTCGCCGTTCTCTGGCCTCGCAGAGACAGTCTGCACCTCACTGTCCCTCATCCGAGACCCCTCCCCCTGCACCCTGCCCCCTGGGCACCCTCTCTCACCAGCCCCTCTTCCCCTGCTTCTTCCTGGGGTCCGGTGCCCTGCTTCCTGCCGCTGGGGAAGCCCTGACCAGGCCCAGCTTCTCCCCAGAGAACTCTCCCAGCTCCAACCCAAGTCCCCCCAAAGCCCTGCTCTATTTCACGTGGAGGCAAACAGCTGGCCAGAGTCCATCTCTCACCGAAGACCCGAGGACACAACAATCCAGGAGTTTCCAAGTGAAGGTGAGACACGTCACAGCCATTGGCACGTGAAGCAGGTTGCCCGTGGTTTAAAATAGGACAATGTCGCCGCTCAAAGTATAAAACTCACGGTGCCACGATTCGTTAGGCAAACGGACAGTCCCATCCAAGCCACCGGTTGTGGCCCTGCAGCCTCACAGAAGACGGGGGCCTCTCCACAAACCTCCCGTCCTTCTGGGAGACAAGCACGTCCTGGAAGCCTGGTGGCTGTCGGGTCCTGGCCGGCACCCAGCTCTGGGGACGCGGGTCCCTGGGGGGCGGCTGGGGGAGCGGAGGGCTCTGTCGACCACGACGGACAAAGCGACCTTCTTCACGAGGCACGGTCGGTGTCACGGAGCTCCTCCAGCCCTGACTGCCTCGGGAGCAGCCCTTTTCCAGAAGAACCACCCGGGAATCCGGGGGCATAACTCAATCCAGAGGCCCATCCCGCCAAAGCAGCTCCCGCCAGGTCGCGCTGTTGACACGTCCCTGCCCGGTTTTGTGGTCACCGCGTGGCGGGCCGTGGCAGGTGGGCGTCCCCATCCGTGCAGGTCCCCGTCTGTCCTAACTTCACGGTGACACGCACGCCGCTGGGGCCCCACCACCATGGTCCGTGGGCTGACCTGAGGTGAACGCAGCCCCTCAAACCCTCTGACCTCCCTGTCACCTCTAGGCGTGTCTGCAAGCCGGACCAGACCCACCTGGCAGAGTCAATTTTTACATTTTCAGGAGTTTTGTGAACCGGTTGTGAAATGCAGCTATTACCCAAAGTAAATGATACGAACCTACCATTCAATAAACTCCACTGAAAACAAAGACAAGCAACCCTCGAAACTCATCATTGACTTCCCTCTTGCCGTGATTTGCGTGTCCCGAGGCGCAGGTGAGGGCGCGCCCCAGGTGGCGGGCTGGTGGCCGGCCAGGGTCGTCGGTGGAAACACTCGTCAGTGGGAGCGGTCCGCGCCACACACCAGGCCGGGGTTGCAGAGAGGGACAGCCACCAGCACCCCTCTGCTGGCGTCCCAGCCCCCGCCCCACAGACTCTTCCCAGCCCCGCGACACAGGCGGCGCAGACAGAGAAGGCCTCCGGCCAGGCAGCCTCCTCTCCCAACCTGCCGGGGAAGGGCCGGAGAGCATTCTGGGAAGGAGGCGGAGGAAGAGGGGGAAGGAGGAAGGAGAGAGGAGAAATAGGTTTAAAATTGCAGCCCCACTTCCTCCTTGAAATGACCCTAAGTAGTGCTGACAACTCGCGTGTCCATTTTACAGGCGGGGAAGCAGAGGCTCGGAGGACCGAGCTGGCCGGGCGGCAGGCCCGCCCTCTCCCCGGGGAGGTCCAGGGGCGCGTCTCGGTTCCGCTGCATCCCAGACCGGTGCCCCTGCCCCCTGCCTGGCTGCCCAGCATCGTTTTCTCCCTTTCTGAGCGACAGTCATGTTCGAACTGCAGAGATAGAAGCAAGTAGAACTTAATGATACTTAATAGCAGGTCCTCTTCTGCTGCTAAAGCAATTACAAACGGGCTCTGCCACGAATTCAGAAAAATCCATGTGTTCGTTTAGAACGGTTCACTGGTAACCGGACCTGATGACCGGCGGGCTCGGGCCGGGCTGCGGCCGGGCAGCGGCTTCTGATGAGAGGCCGGAGCGCACAGACATGGCTTCCTTGCTCTCGACGCAGATAATGCGCATCAGAACTTAATTGCGTCTCGTGAAAATGCTCGTGGCTCCCATGAATCTCCTTTTACGGTTGAGACCCACGGAGCGCGTGGACTCCGTGGGAAGCAGGGGTCTGGCCCAAGGGTGGGGTCCCCAAGAGAAGGGCAGGGGAGTGGGCGGGGGAGCAGGTTGGGGGAGCATGCAGCAGGGCAGGGG